>NC_091162.1:12623846-12626346 GCF_040958095.1 Procambarus clarkii
AAGATCGTATATTTTCTCGGTATCAACATAACATATAATCAACGTGTATATCAATGCAAACTCGTCCTTAATGAATGTATTAAGTCCCTTTTAACTCAGTAACAAGATTGTGACTAATAATCATTACAGATAGTTAACCTAATGATCATATATATATATATATATATATATATATATGTCGTACCTAATAGCCAGAACGCACTTCTCGGCCTACTATCCAAGGCCCGATTTGCCTAATAAGCCAAGTTTTCCTGAATTAATATATTTTCTCTAACTTTTTTCTTATGAAATGATAAAGCTACCCATTACATTACGAATGAGGTAAAAAAAAATTTATTGGAGTTAAAATTAACGTAGATATATGACCGAACCTAACCAACCCTACCTAACCTAACCTAACCTATCTTTATAGGTTATGTTAGGTTAGGTAGCCGAAAATGTTAGGTTAGGTTAGGTTAGGTAGGTTAGGTAGACGAAAAACAATTAATTCATGAAAACTTGGCTTATTAGGCAAATCGGGCCTTGCATAGTAGGCATAGAAGTGAGTTCTGGCTACTAGGTACGACATATACATATATATATATATATATATATATATATATATATATATATATATATATATATATATATATATATATATATATATATATATATATAAAATCGTAGTTTCTGTTTGGGGTCTTTTCAATACACTCAGATTTATTTTCCTTCTTTTTTTAATGTATTTTTTTTATTTTATGTTCTGTTTATATCATTTATTTCCTAGTGTCGCGCCTCTTGGGGCCAGAGCCAGATCTTGGATAACTTGGAGTGAGTAATCTTAAAGAAAACGAGGGTGATAAACATTTTCGATCTTCACTCACTCACTCACTCACTCACTCACTCACTCACTCACTCACTCACTCACTCACTCACTCACTCACGCACTCACTCACTCACTCACTCACTCACAAGGTCTGAACAATACCACGCGCATGAGGGGACGCGCCTTGCATTAAATGTAAATTTTACAGACAATGCTTTCTGACAAAAATATATATAAATACAGTAATTGTAAAGAAAACTTATTAATTCAAATTGTGACAAATTAATTAAACCCAATAAGATGATCGATCATTATGTAATCTACAAAGTATTATATGAATCTACAAACAATAACAATCACTAGTTAATTATACTATTAACGAGAGTTAACTATTGAATCAGCTTGTTACCGAGAGGCTGTTGAGTTAGCAACACCTCCGTAGGAACCTTCCTCGTGGGAGTTTTTTATTATTATTTTCTACCACAGACGTGGCCAGACATTTACAATGCTAACCAGAATATATACATTTTCTTCTGTCCTCCATGGACAGGGTGAGAGATTTGTCAAACATATAGTTCAGGGATTTATTGAACAATCAACCACAGAAGGTGATTGTAGTGCTTTTAAAATGCTAAGCTAAGCTATATACGTAAATACAGGCAGGGGCCAGATTCACGAAGCAGTTACGCTAGCACTTACGAACATGTACATCTTTCCTCAATCTTTGACGGCTTTGGTTATATTTATTAAACAGTTTACAAGCATGAAAACTTGCCAATCATCTGTTGTTATTGTTATAAACAGCCTCCTGGTGCTTCGGAGCTCATTAACTGCTTAATAATTGTAAACAAAGCCGCCAAAGATTGAGAAAAGATGGACAGGTTCGTAAGTGCTTGCGTAACTGCTTCGTGAATCTAGCCCCTGGAGGAGGAGGTGGACTAGCTCGTCAAGAGGTTGTTTGAATCCCAATTCAGACGTCCTTTGAGCACTTGCGTGTGTGCCAGTTTCGCCATTCTTTGTTACTTGGCTTGCTTGGATAAGCACAACCGCTAACGGGGGAGAGATATTTCAAGGTATTTTCTGACGGGCGAAGTGTTCAAATGTTGTGTAATATTGAAGGGGGCAAAGAAAACGGGATGTACTCACCTAAATATACTCCCCTAGAATGTGCTTGTAGAGATGAACTAGGTTCCTAACTCCTGTCTTCTGACTCTCTCTCTCTCGCTCTCTCTCTCTCTCTCTCTCTCTCTCTCTCTCTCTCTCTCTCTCTCTCTCTCTCTCTCTCTCTCTCTCTCTCTCTCTCTCTCTCTCTCTCTCTCTCTCTCTCTCTCTCTCTCTCCCTCTCTCTCTCTCTCTCTCCCTCCCTCTCTCTCTCTCTCTCTCTCTCTCTCTCTCTCTCTCTCTCTCTCTCTCTCTCTCTCTCTCTCTCTCTCTCTCTCTCTCTCTCTCTCTCTCTCTCTCTCCCTCTCTCTCTCTCTCCCTCTCTCTCTCCCTCTCTCTCTCTCTCTCTCTCTCTCTCTCTCTCTCTCTCTCTCTCTCTCTCTCTCTCTCTCTCTCTCTCTCTCTCTCTCTCTCTCTCTCTCTCTCTCTCTCTCTCTCTCTCTCTCTCTCTCTCTCTCTCTCTCTCTCTCTCTCTCTCTCTCTCTCTCTCTCTCTCTCTCTCTCTCTCTCTCTCTCTCTCTCTCTCTCTCTCTC
>NC_091162.1:12631346-12668846 GCF_040958095.1 Procambarus clarkii
TTAAAGTGTCCGTTTAGTGCCTGTAATTTAGTGCCTTCTATCTCTTGCCCTTTTTTTAATATTAGGCCTACGTTAGGCCTTTTTTCAGAGTTCTGGGAGATTTCCTGCCTCGAGCATATTATTGAACATTTTAGAGAGCGAGTGACAAGGTATTTCTGCAGCCTTCTTCAACACACATGGTGAGATTAAGTAAGTTACAGTGGTGCTTACAGCTTGCTGTGGTGGTAGAGGGGTGGGGGGCGGTCCTACAGGTGGCAGGCTACAGGTGGCAGGCTACAGGTGGCAGGCTACAGGTGGCAGGCTACAGGTGGGGGCGAGTCAACTGCCACCAGAGGCGCCATTGTCCTCTAGGCCAAAGGTTCCCATCACCTCAGAGGCTTTCTTGTACTTTCTTGTACTAATATGTCTTTTTTTACCCCGAGGGGCTAGTTTATTGGTCAGCGCCACTCATCCTGTGAGTGGACTCACCGCCATACTGACAGTATTGGGCAGCGCCACTCATCCTGTGAGTGGACACACCGCCATAGTGACAGTATTGGGCAGCGCCACTCATCCTGTGAGTGGACTCACCGCCATACTGACAGTATTGGGCAGCGCCACTCATCCTGTGAGTGGACACACCGCCATAGTGACAGTATTGGCCAGCGCCACTCATCCTGTGAGTGGACTCACCGCCATACTGACAGTATTGGGCAGCGCCACTCATCCTGTGAGTGGACACACCGCCATAGTGACAGTATTGGGCAGCGCCACTCATCCTGTGAGTGGACACACCGCCATAGTGACAGTATTGGGCAGCGCCACTCATCCTGTGAGTGGACACACCGCCATAGTGACAGTATTGGGCAGCGCCACTCATCCTGTGAGTGAACACACCACCACAGTGACAGTATTGGGCAGCGTCACTCATCCTGTGAGTGATGTCTCATCTAGTTTCTAATGTCTCCTCGATGGGCACTCTCTCAAGTAGTGATCGAGACAATGTCTTTCATTCATGCTGCAAACTCTGCAACTTAATTTCTGAGCCACTGTTGCCATCCCGAGTCTCCGGGGCACGTGTATCCAAGGCGAAGTCTTACCATCTCCCTTTGGTCCATAGTGAATGAGGTTGTCGGCATTGTAGAGTCCAGATTCGATTGTAGTCAATCAACCAGGTATCAACCAACCAGTCGGTCCAGATTCACCGACTTGCTCTTCTATCCCTTCCTCGGCTCCTCTGTCACGGTAATGTCTGACGATGTCCCAGACTTGTAGAAAGGTCTTGACGATGGATTATTCAATACTCCTTCAGCGCCTTCAGCAGCCACCACATCTGCTCGTTCATTTCCTCAGACTCTAACGTGAGAGGGAATCCACAGGAACTTCATTAACCTTTGGGGCGCCGGTCGGCCGAGCGGACAGCACGCTGGACTTGTGATCCTGTGGTCCTGGGTTCGATCCCAGGTGCCGGCGAGAAACAATGGGCAGAGTTTCTTTCACCCTATGCCCCTGTTACCTAGCAGTAAAATAGGTACCTGGGTGTTAGTCAGCTGTCACGGGCTGCTTCCTGGGGGTGAAGGCCTGGTCGAGGACCGGGCCGCGGGGACACTAAAAGCCCCGAAATCATCTCAAGATAACCTTCCCTGCTTCGATAGCATTTTCATCGTTATCTTTATTTCAGCCTCTGTTTTGATTTTCATCGTTTACTCTTTCTAAGGCTTTGCTGAGCCGTTTTGGAGTCACTGCAGATCAGGGCTCTACTTCACCGTTCTAGATAACAGCGTAATAACGGCATTGAGCTCTGCTTCGTTGACAAGACGAGGGTTTCAGTCCGTGTCTTGTCTTTATTGTCGTTTTGGAAGGCATTATTTCCGCTTAAAGTGTACGCTCTGGGACGGACTGAACCTATGAGGCGCTCAGCATTTTTAGTACGGCACTAGAGGCCCTATCACCATGGAGGCCTGGTCAAGGACCGGGCCGCGGGGACACTAAAGCCCCGAAATCATCTCAAGATAACTTAACCATCCCAAGACATTTTGAAATTGAAATTGAAATAAGTTTATTGATGTAAAATACACACAAAGGGATGAGGTAGCTCAAGCTATTCTCACCCCGTTCAGTACATCGTGTTAATACATACACAGACACACATCACAAACAATAAACATATTACCAAACATTCTGAGAGATAAACATATACATTTCCTATCCCAAGACATAGCTCTCGAGTTTATAATATCGCCAGTATCTCTACATGTAAACAACGGCCTCCCTGAGGCTTCAGTCGAAGCAAAAATATTCCCAAACAGCAACAATAAAAAAAATATTGAAACATAAACTTAAAAAAAGGTAAACTAAAAATATGTTGAAATAATAGTCAATTTGATATTTAAAGTCCTTATTTTATTGTAAAAAGATTCCTAATGATTATAAATGATTATTATTTTAAATGGTTATAAGATATAGCTTTTAATTAAAATGTTGGGATAGAGAGCGAAGGCGCTTGATCTTTGGGATGAGGCCGAGGTGTGAAGGGTGAGAGGTCACCCCGGTGCTTGACTTGGAGCACCACCAGTGTTCCCAATGAGGCCCCTCACTACACTGATGGTGCTCGGGCTGCAGGTCATGCTGCAAGGGGGGGGAGAGAGAGAGAGATAGTGAGAGAGAGAGAGAGATAGTGAGAGAGAGAGAGAGATAGTGAGAGAGAGAGAGAGATAGTGAGAGAGAGAGATAGTGAGAGAGAGAGAGAGATAGTGAGAGAGAGAGAGAGATAGTGAGAGAGAGAGAGAGATAGTGAGAGAGAGAGATAGTGAGAGAGAGAGAGAGATAGTGAGAGAGAGAGAGAGATAGTGAGAGAGAGAGAGAGATAGTGAGAGAGAGAGAGAGATAGTGAGAGAGAGAGAGAGATAGTGAGAGAGAGATAGTGAGAGAGAGATAGTGAGAGAGAGAGAGAGATAGTGAGAGAGAGAGAGAGATAGTGAGAGAGAGATAGTGAGAGAGAGATAGTGAGAGAGAGAGAGAGATAGTGAGAGAGAGAGAGAGAGAGAGAGAGAGAGAGAGAGAGAGAGAGAGAGAGAGAGAGAGAGAGAGAGAGAGAGAGAGAGAGAGAGAGAGTGAGAGAGAGAGAGAGAGAGATAGTGAGAGAGAGAGAGAGAGAGAGAGAGAGAGAGAGAGAGAGAGAGAGAGAGAGAGAGAGAGAGAGAGAGAGAGAGAGAGAGAGAGACCCATCAGGTGTGGTCAGGCACTAGGTGGTCCAACTGCTGAGGAAAGGAGACAAGTCTGCAAGAAGAAGGAAGAAAACGAACGGTGGAAGAGAGTGTATATAAGAAACAAGGCGACGGGTAAAAACATGGAACAAGAAGGGAGACAGGTAGTGGGAAAAGAAGTGAACAGGTAAGTGGAGAAAGGTAGATAGATGGTAGGGAAGAGATCAAAAGGATGACTGGAGAAGGGAAAGGGATGCGAAAAGATGATTGTGCATTGCCAAGAAGAATTTGAAAAGAAGATGGGAGGAAAGGTGGAAGACTTCTTAGTGACATCACTGAAGGGTGGAGAGTTGACAGGTTGCAGGAGGGGGTGGAGGAAAATGGACTGATCCTCTCCTTCAACATCAGCTCTTTGGGTGAATCAATTTATTCTTCAAAATGTAAATCTTCCGCAATGATGACAATACTATATTGAATAAAGGTAAATTTCCCTACAATTCTGTAAAAAAAAAAAATATGTTGCTTCAGCAACTCTTCTTTTACCTGTAAATGTGAAATTTCTTTAAATTTAATTATAGACATTTAATGTTTGGTACTCAAAATTACTCCATGTTTTAGTGAGTGTTATAAGGACTCAAGAGGGATATGTATACTGAGAGGTGTGTCAGTGTATGTATACTGGAGAGTCTATACAGACGAGGAGTCACAATAACCTGGCTGAAATATGTCGACCAAACCACACACTAGAAAGTGAAGGGACGACGACGTTCCGGTCCGTCCTGGACCATTCTCAAGTCGATTGTGAGAATGGTCCAGGACGGACCGAAAACGTCGTCGTCCCTTCACTTTCTAGTGTGTGGTCTGGTCAACTGGAGAGTTTACTTTAGCTCTGCACTATGATAATGACCAATATAAAGTGTTTGTTGGTCAGTGAGCTATTGTGACGACCTTAATAACTCTCCAGAGGTTGATAAGCCTCTGAAGAGCCTTATTTGTTTACCCAACAAATAAGACTCTCCTTCCTGTTGCTTCTTATGTGTGTATAGGACACCAAAGCCCTTATGTGTGTATAGCACACCAAAGCCCTTATGTGTGTATAGCACACCAAAGCCCTTATGTGTGTATAGCACACCAAAGCCCTTATGTGTGTATAGCACACCAAAGCCCTTATGTGTGTATAGCACACCAAAGCCCTTATGTGTGTATAGCACACCAAAGCCCTTATGTGTGTATAGCACACCAAAGCCCTTATGTGTGTATAGCACACCAAAGCCCTTATGTGTGTATAGCACACTATTGTAAGGTTGTTGAGCCCTTTACTCATTTTTTGTCTTACAATATCTCATATTAATCTTCAAGTGGCGTGTTTTTTTAGCGTCTCACAACCAGTTACCTCTGCAGTCTTGGAGATGTTTCATAGTTGTACTACTCTTCTCAACCACCTCTCACCCGGACCTCTGACTTCTAACTGGTGAAAGCTTGAGGAGTCCAACCCTCCTTCCCTCCTCCCCGTCCCATGTGGGAAGGGAGGAGGGAAGGGAGGGAGGTAGGAGGGAGGGAGGGACAAAGTGATGGGAAGGAAGTGATAGATCAATGCGGGAAAAAGGAAAATGGAAGTGTCTGTGTTGCTGAGGAGGAAGTGGAAGGGCGGAGAGGTGTAATATGGGAAGGACGAGGAGTGGGGAGACGGGAGAGGAAGGTAGGGGATGCGTGGGGGTGTCAGGAGAAGGAATGGAGAGTCATAAGGAAAAGAGAGAGAGAGAGAGAGAGAGAGAGAGAGAGAGAGAGAGAGAGAGAGAGAGAGAGAGAGAGAGAGAGAGAGAGAGAGAGAGAGAGAGAGAGAGAGAGAGAGAGAGAGAGAGAGGGAGAGAGAGAGAGAGAGAGAGAGAGAGAGAGAGAGAGAGAGAGAGAGAGAGAGAGAGAGAGAGAGAGAGAGAGGGAGAGAGAGAGAGAGAGAGAGAGAGAGAGAGAGAGAGAGAGAGAGAGAGAGAGAGAGAGAGAGAGAGAGAGAGAGAGAGAGAGAGAGAGAGAGAGAGGGAGAGAGAGAGAGAGAGAGAGAGAGAGAGAGAGAGAGAGAGAGAGAGAGAGAGAGAGAGAGAGAGAGAGAGAGAGAGAGAGAGAGAGAGAGAGAGAGAGGGAGAGAGAGAGAGAGAGAGAGAGAGAGAGACAGGAGATAGAAGAGGGAAGGAAGACAAGCGAAGTGATGTTGAGGGGAAATGGCAAAAGAAGACACAAAGGCAAGATTGGAGGAAGAGGGTAATGATGAAGATGATGATAGTGATGATGCAGACAATGACGTCGATGATATCAATAATGCTAACCTGTGAAAGCCTGTGTTGAGGATAACGAAGATGAGAGACCTGAGGAAGATAACACCGTCGGGTGTAGATAACGGGGTCAGGTACAGCGTATCCAACACCCCCCCAATCCCTCCCCCCTGGCCCTATTCCCTCTAGATAAGGGAGGCCGAAGCGTTTGTGCACTCCTGTAGGTAAATGGTTTCTGCACACCCCCCCCCCCCTTCCCTGTGGTCCATGGGAAAGAATTGGGAATATATAGTCCGTGCCCCTTTCCCCTAACCCTTAAGGGAAGGAAAGGGGGGTAGGGTATGAACAACCCCTTCCCTTTACCATTTAATAGCAACTAATAGCCTTGCTCCCCCCCCTCCATCACAACCATCCCCCCAACCCCCCTCGATACAACACCTCCCCCCCTCCCCCCTCGATACAACACCCCCGTCCCATACCCCTTCACATCACCCCCCTACCCCTCAACCCCCCCTTCCCTCCTCACCCCCCCCACCAAGGTCCTCCCCCCCCCCACACCTGCTGTGTTCCAACCTGATTTGCGTCACCTTGAAGGAGGCTGGTAGTGTTGCAGCATCATCATTATCTTGTACTCTCCCGGGCGGCGGATGCTGGCCCTGTTGTCCTCTCCCATATTACCATACAACCCTTCATGTCTTGCTTGGGGCCAGTGTTGCTGTGTCTGTATTTGTTAGTGTTAAATGTTCCTTGTTTGTGTTTACTGCTCTGTAGTGGACGCCCTCTAGTCACTAGTTGTGTACTCACCTAGTTCACCTAGTTGTGTTTGAGGGGGTTGAGCTCTGGCTCTTTGGTCCCGCCTCTCAACCGTCCTTCTGTGTGTGTTTAGCGGTGCTGAGTTTTAGCTCTTGGCTTCCATTATTAAAGCCGTTATGCATTCCTATAGAGCCTATAGAATCTATAGGAACAAGTATCTAACAAGTATCTAGAATCTATAGAACAAGTATTCACCTAGTGGTATTCACCTAGTTGTGTTTGCGGGGGTTGAGCTTTGCTCTTTCGGCCCGCCTCTCAACTGTCAATCAACTGTTTACTAACTACTTTTCCCTCCCCCCCCCTTCTACATCACACACACTATGAAGCAGCCCGTGACAGCTGACTAACTCCCAGGTACCTATATACTGCTAGGTAACAGGGGCATTCAAGGTGAAAGAAACTTTGCCCATATTTGTTTCTGCCTGGTGCGGGAATCGAACCCGCGCCACAGAATTACGAGTCCTGCGCGCTATCCACCAGGCTACCAGGCCCCCCTCCAACACACACACACACACACGCACACACACACACACACACACACACACACACACACACACACACACACACACACACACACACACACACACACACACACACACACACACACACACACACATGTGTGTGTGTGTGTGTACGTGCGTGCGCGTGTGTGTGTACGCGCGTATGTATGCCAGAACATGTGTGTATTTACGCACGTATAAACCTGCTTGTACACACGCCAGCACATATCTGCAAGAAAACACACATGTGCTTGTACAGGCACATGTGGGTGGGGGGGGGGGGGACTAGATAGACACGTTAACAAACAAACAAACAACAAATCTAAGACATGGACCGCCACAGCTGGTGGGGGACGCGGAGATACGATCCCAGCCACCCTATTGGCTCACCAGTTAGTGACGTCACCGTCGGTCCCTATTGGCTGGCCGGGCTGTGACGTCATGAGTCACCCCTACTGGCTAAGCAGGTAGTGACGTCATCACCACACTCGGCAAATATAATTCTTAATAATATATCTGTTCATATATATCCATATCTATGATTCAGGCATAGTATACAGACATGTATACGTCACATATACACAGGTGTGATAGGAAGATGTATGTATTCATACAAGTATACATACGGTGTTCTGTGCAGTGGCCCAAGAAAATCAAGCGGGAAAAGTGATATACTTGTTCGAGGAACGAAGAAGAAGAATTACTATATAACCCTGAGAGTACTTTCCCCCCTTAGCTTCCGTTGGCTATGCTCCCCTGTTACCACCAGCACGCACGCACGCCCGCACACACAGAGTAGTTAGTAAATGGAATGCATTAGGCAGTGATGTGGTGGAGGCTGACTCCATACACAGTTTCAAATGTAGATATGATAGAGCCCAATACGCTCAGGAACCTGTACACCAGTTGATTGATAGTTGAGAGGCGGGACCAAAGAGCCAGAGCTCAACCCCTGCAAACACAACTAGGTGAGTACATACACACGGTCATGAGTCGTGAAATCTCAGTCAAAAAGGCACAAAACACAATCAGAAAATATCCAAATTCCACCAGCCAGGATCATTCCCCAGCGAGCACATG
The DNA here is from genome assembly GCF_040958095.1 of Procambarus clarkii. Classification (NCBI taxonomy): domain Eukaryota; kingdom Metazoa; phylum Arthropoda; class Malacostraca; order Decapoda; family Cambaridae; genus Procambarus; species Procambarus clarkii. The sequence continues at coordinate 12,639,192 of NC_091162.1, forward strand.
ATAACGACATATAAGATTTGAATTGTAATTTAGAGGGGAAATTCACTGTTCAAAGTGTAAATATATTCAATAAGTTACATAAACAAGTTTACTCTCGTGAATTTTTTTCTTAAACTGATCTTTATTGTAAATACTAACATTAAAGACAATTGTTTACAACAGCTGACCAATTAAATAAATTATCGCCTGATGTGAGGAAAACGAAGTTTAAAAAATATATATATTTTTTATTGATGAAGACTTATTATAGCGTGCGTTTGAGCAGGAGTTATGGCATTCGTGACTTGTGTTGGAAACTCGAAAATATATGGGAAAATATTGTTCGTTGTGAATTTTGAGCTCTATGAGGTTGGCTTCTCTCTAGCTCTATGAGGTTGTCTTCTCTCTAGCTCTATAAGGTTGGCTTCTCTCTAGCTCTCTGAGGTTGGCTTCTCTCTAGCTCTACGAGGTTAGCTTCTCTCTAGCTCTATGAGGTTGGCTTCTCTCTAGCTCTATGAGGTTGGCTTCTCTCTAGCTCTATGAGGTTGTCTTCTCTCTAGCTCTATAAGGTTGGCTTCTCTCTAGCTCTACGAGGTTAGCTTCTCTCTAGCTCTATGAGGTTGGCTTCTCTCTAGCTCTATGAGGTTGGCTTCTCTCTAGCTCTCTGAGGTTGGCTTCTCTCTAGCTCTACGAGGTTAGCTTCTCTCTAGCTCTATGAGGTTGGCTTCTCTCTAGCTCTATGAGGTTGGCTTCTCTCTAGCTCTACGAGGTTAGCTTCTCTCTAGCTCTATGAGGTTGGCTTCTCTCTAGCTCTATGAGGTTGGCTTCTCTCTAGCTCTATGAGGTTGGCTTCTCTCTAGCTCTATGAGGTTGTCTTCTCTCTAGCTCTATAAGGTTGGCTTCTCTCTAGCTCTATGAGGTTGGCTTCTCTTTAGCTTTTCACACCTCTATAGTCACCCCTACCTCCACACCTAGGTAGCCACCATTCACTGCCACACCTTGAACTATATGTTTAACACACCTCTAACCCTGTCCATGGAGGACAGAAGAAAATGTATATATGCTGATTAGCATTGTAAATGTGTGGCCACGTCTGTGGTAGAAAAAAACTGCCATACCTCCATAGTAGCTTCACTCTTGGTCAACGCGTTACCCAACAATAGCAGAAGAATACAGTACCCCGATAACACAATACACCGATGACACAATACACCGATGATACAATACACCGATGACACAATACACCGATGACACAATACACCGATGACACAATACACCGATGACACAATACACCGATGATACAATACACCGATGACACAATACACCGATGACACAATACACCGATGACACAATACACCGATGACACAATACCCCGATGACACAATACACCGATGACACAATACACCGATGACACAATACACCGATGACACAATACACCGATGATACAATACACCGATGACACAATACACCGATGACACAATACACCGATGATACAATACACCGATGACACAATACACCGATGACACAATACACCGATGACACAATACACCGATGACACAATACACCGATGACACAATACACCGATGACACAATACACCGATGACACAATACACCGATGACACAATACACCGATGACACAATACACCGATGACACAATACACCGATGACACAATACACCGATGACACAATACACCGATGACACAATACACCCGTGATACAATGCACCTATGACAACACTAGCCACCAAGCCATCTCAGAGAGGATAGGTGCTCATGGTAGACTTCAACCAGTGAGAGGTCGACTGGGATATTCACAACTCTCCATAACATAGAGACATGGAGAGAGAAGCTACTGGATAATATCACAAACAACTTTCTCCGTCAACACGTCAAAGAACCTACACGAATGAGAGGAGGGAAACGAATCAGTAATAATATGAATTATTTAGTCTTAAATAGGGTTCGAATTAGAGGTGAACTTCCTGTTTTTAGTTTGATCTTGATCAGCAGTTTGCTTGATTGAAAACCAAGTAGAGGATGCAGGTCTAGGTTCATCATATGAATGATAACATGTCAGAGGTAAGAAGACTTGGTAGAAATGCTGAGCTGAGGACAAGGGCCTGAATTAGGAATGTGATGGTCAGGGATTGTCACCTGCTAAATGTTTATTTAGATGGGTTTTTTATATTATTTTGTTTGGCTTAAAAACAGGAAATATATCAATTATAGGTGGACGAAGTGAACACAGCCTCACTCTACTACCCACTGGTGTTTCGCTATACACCTGTATGGTTGTTACTTAAACACGAATGTAAAACTTTTATGACTCATTCTCTCTCTCTCTCTCTGTTCAAACCACGTCTACACATGTGGGACCCCTACAACCACGTTCTCACCTGTGAACCTCTACAACCACGTTCTCACCTGTGAACCTCTACAACCACGTTCTCACCTGTGAACCTCTACAACCACGTTCTCACCTGTGAACCCCTACAACCACGTTCTCACCTGTGAACCTCTACAACCACGTTGTCACATGTGGACCCCTACACCCACGTTCTCACCTGTGAACCCCTACAACCACGTTCTCACCTGTGGACCCCACAACCACGTTCTCACCTGTGGACCCCACAACCACGTTCTCACCTGTGGACCCCAACAATAAAATAGATCGAGCTACCACAATTGACAGCAGCCATTACTACAACAAATACATTCATGTCACAAGTCCTACATTGTTATTCTCAGATAAAACTGCATGTAAATGATAACAAGAACCAGATGGTTCAACTCACTTCCAAGTGGTTCATATTTTGCTAAGAATACAATACAATACATTTAACACTATGAGTCCCTTGAAATTATTCAGTGGAGCTTGGGGTCCGTAGAGACCCGGTTGGGGACTACTAGTGCTGGGGGGCGGAGTCCCCCCCCCCCCTTGGATAAATAACGTTGGTAACGAGGATAAATTAGCGTTATTCAAACACGTTGTGTCTGGTTATGAGGGTAGACAGAGCCATCTGGTGAGTGGTAGAGGGGAGGGGGAAGTTTGGGCTTGGGGGAGGGGGAAGTTTGGGCTTGGGGGAGGTTATCTTGAGGTTATCTTGAGATGATTTCGGGGCATTTTAGTGTCCCCGCGGCCCGGTCCTCGACCAGGCCTCCACCCCCAGGAAGCAGCCCGTGACAGCTGACTAACACCCAGGTACCTATTTACTGCTAGGTAACAGGGGCATTCAGGGTGAAAGAAACTTTGCCCATTTGTTTCTGCCTCGTGCGGGAATCGAACCCGCGCCACAGAATTACGAGTTCTGCGCGCTATCCACCAGGCTACGAGGCCCTCCCCTACGAGGGGAGGGGGGAAGTTTGGGCTTGGGGGAGGGGGGGGGGAAGAATGTTTTTGTGTTGCTAAACTTTACCCCTTTAACCACTTTGTGTCAAGTCATCCTTGGTCCCCATACACCCCCAGAGAGTGCTTCACTAGCTCTCTCTAGACCAAGGGCCAGATTCACGAAGCACTTATTCAAGTACTTACGAACCTGTACATCTTTCCTCAGTCTTTGACGGCGTTGGTTACATTTATTAAACAGTTTACAAGCATGAAAACTTGCCAATCAACTGTGGTAATTGTTATAAACAGCCTCCTGGTACTTTGGAGCTCTTTAACTGTTTAATAAGTGTAACCAAAGCCGTCAAAAATTGAGGAAAGATGGACACGTTCGTAAGTGCTTGCGTAACTGCTTCGTGAATATCCTTGCCCCTGATGTCTTATTATTAATATTTCCCCAGAGTATACACACAAGTGTAATATAAACAACTAATTATAATCTACCGCCATCAAACACGACAACACCATTGAACAGAATTTATGAACATCTCAATACTGCAAATGCACTTGTTAAACTCTTGACATCAACCAATATACAGGCGAGGAGTCACAATAACGGGGCTGAGATATGTTGAGCAAAGCACACACTAGAAAGTGAAGGGACGGAGCGAAACGTCGTCGTCCCTTCACCTTCTAGTGTGTGGTCTGGTCAACATCAATAAATATAAATGGTAAGGGGTAATGGAGGCCCAGGTGTGTGGCCTCCCCCCCCCCCCTACCTCACCTCACCCCCCCCTACCGCACCTCACCCCCTACCTCACCTCACCTTCTCTTCTCCCTCTAATAATAAAATTAATATCTCTGTGGCTCATTTGGGCGCTCAATTTCCATCTGTGTCCCCTTGTGTGTGTGTGTGTGTGTGTGTGTGTGTGTGTGTGTGTGTGTGTGTGTGTTTATGAACAGGCATACATACATATTATCCATTTGCAAAACCGTCTCTCTCCATGTTGTGAAACCCAAGCAAAAAGTGGCATAAATTGGGATTAAGGAAACGTGTGAGTTCTCTCTCTCTCTCTCTCTCTCTCTCTCTCTCTCTCTCTCTCTCTCTCTCTCTCTCTCTCTCTCTCTCTCTCTCTCTCTCTCTCTCTCTCTCTCTCTCTCTCTCTCTCTCTCACACACACACAGCGACCATGGCTATACTTGTGAGTCTCTCCCATCAATCTCTGTCATTGTTACGAGTTTATAGTATTACGCCAAAACTGTTCTATATTAAAATACGCCAAGATTGTATGGATATGTGGCAAACAAATAATCATGTGTGACCTAGTAGTTAAACCAGAACTACCCCAGGCAGTCGTTGTTAACGATCGTTAGTGGCAACCACCATTTCACCACAGGTTTTCTGTCGCCAAAATAAATCAAGAGAGAATTAAAGTGAGAGGGGATAGAAGATTAGGCTAGGCAGTCTAGAAGAGCTCACCCCTGTGAGCAGTGGGTGGATGGGTGGACACTTTGCTTGCTTGCTTGCTTGTCCTGTGATCTGACCTCTGGCAAGTAAGTTATTTATTGATCCCGTTCACTTGTTTCTGTACCTCGAGGCGCATTTATTATTATTATTGTAAGATGTGATATAATGTCGTCTCATAAATACTGAGGGAATAATTAAAGTGATTTATGTTTTAAGACAAAGTATTTATTTACAAACTAAAGTGTTTAGGGCTTGATGTGGACTGTATAAAGTGTATGTTATTATGAATGATATAATCCCACTATAGCTAAAGATAAGTGTACAATGTGCACTTCTAACTTGCCAACTTTAAACTACTTTACCAACATTTGTATATATTATTCTCTTCGTATTTCAACGCCACCGGTTTAAACAGCTGTTAAGACTTAACAGCTGTTGGCACACCTGTCTCCCCCCCCCCCACCGATGCTGCTGAAATTCCACCACCTCATCTCTAACCCCCAAGCCCCCCCTCCCCCCCTAACACCTGTGACCCCCCACACAGGGCAATGTCCTCTACCCTTCCCCCCCCTCTACTTTTCTCTACCTCTTCTGTGCCAACCCTTGTATTTACTTTGAGAGTAAAGAGGATGGAGAGTAGGAACATAGTTTGGGAGGTGTGGAATAAAGAGTTGTGGCGTGCGGACTCTTTTAGGGAGCTTGGTGTCGGGTGTTTCAGCATATAGGAGTCTATAGATGAATACTGAATAGTATTCACATGTACACACACTCGCATGCTTGTGTACATGTATTTTTTTTTGGGGGGGGGGGGAGGGGAGATTGGACAGATGGGGGGTGGGGTTAGGGGTGGATAGGGAGGAAGGGAGGTGGTTCAGGGGAAGGGAGAAAGAGCAGGAACGGTGTGGGAGGAGTGGACGTGATGGCTGGTTTTGCTTTGTTTATCACTTAAATGACAGAATAAACAAAGCCAAAACCGCCTTAAGCAAACTGAGAAGATTCCGTAACCTTGGCACGAACACAGCTACACTTACACAAGGTCTAGTCCGGCCACATCTCCAGTGGCCTCCAGTAACTCTACATAACTTAAAGAAAACTAGCATACACAAATTACCACAAGTGCAGAACAAGGCACTAATAAGAACAGCAAAACCCCATCCACCATATGACCAAACAATTCGGGAACTCCAGGAACTCCTGAACACACAGGCACTAAACATCAGACTACAGCACCAAGCCATCAGGGTGTGGAACACCATCGAAATGTTAGAGAAAGATTTCTCCAAGATGAGACGCACCGCTCCCACAGCTAAGAGACCCAAGAGCCTCGATCTACTCGACGGAAATCAAGCACAAAATACTTAGTTCGAAGATGAAGCACAGACCAGCAACACACACACACCCCCTCCCCCCCCCCACCACCTCACAAAAATTACACAATCATCTGAATACGTATCTGTTAATTCTACTCGGTTTTCATGTTGAAAAATGTTGTGTTGAAATACACGTGACAAACCTTACAAACACTCGCAGCTCCCTGACACAAGAAAACAAGCTTAGTTTAGCTACCAAACACACACACACACACACACACACACACACACACACACACACACACACACACACACACACACACACACATGGTGTCAGCAAGGCGGACAGCCCGCCTGCTGTCATAACTCGCTTTATATTCCATATCTCTAAACTTTTTCCTTCACCTGCCCTTCCTAATCTTCTTTACTTACAAAAATAGATGGCAAGGGGTGTAAACAGTGTGTGGAGGAGGGAATGTGGGTGAGGAGGGACACGTGTACTATATACCATGGGAGGGACCAGCCATGGGAGGGACCAGCCATGGAAGAGAACAGCCATGGAAGAGAACAGCCATAATACAGGCAGCATAAGCCAAACTGACTAACGTTCGAATAACATTAAGGAATTTGGACGAAAGAATTCTTCCGAGCGTTTATGTAATTCCTACACGAACTCTATATGCAGCCCCGGCATGGAACCCCCTACCTGAAAGACTCAAAACAAACCCTGGGATGCAGAGTGAGAGAGTGGGAGAGAGAGAGTATGGTGGGAGAGTGAGAACTGTAGTCAACTAAGTAACTCAGCACAGCGGTCCTATGGTGTAATGGTTAGCACTCTGGACTTTGAATCCAGCGATCCGAGTTCGAGTCTCGGTAGGACCTGGTTCTCCGGAACGTTTATGCAGTCCCCGTGGTGTAGTGGTTAAGACTCTTTGTCCAGGGTTCGTATCCTGGCCGGGGAAGGATTTACTAGGCGCAAATCCTTAACTGTAGCCTCTGTTTAACTCAACAGTACAACGGTACCTGGTTGTTAAACGATTTTTCGCGGGGTCGTATTCCGGGGACCATAGGATTAAGGTCTTGCCCGAAATGCTACATGTACTAGTGGCTGTACAAGAATGTAACAACTCTTGTATATATAAATTAAATTTCTTTCTTTATTATGCACCCCATACCCATCCCGTGGGCGGTGGTGTACAAATTACAAAGGCACATAATCGGTTCAAGAACTGAACCCTCTAGTTCGTTTAGCTAAGCAAATAACAATCTTTTGACGCTAGTTACAAAATTGTATACTGTATATAAATAAAAAAAACTACGTTTGACAGGTGTGCAGTCACATTTGCACTTTGTTATTGAAAATCTTATATTTTGACTTTGCTGAGCTGATACTAATGTTAAGCACAAAACAAGCTTATGGCCTTGTAACAAATTGATATGACCATTGTTAACATGGCATGTCGGCCGAGCGGACAGCAGACTGGACTTGTAATCCTGTGGTCCCGGGTTCGATCTCGGGCACCGGCGAGAAACAATGGGAAGAGTTTATTTCACCCTATGCCCCTGTTACCTAGCAGTAAAATAGGTACCTGGGTGTTAGTCAGCTGTCACGGGTTGCTTTCTGGGGGTGGAGGCCTGGTCGAGGACCGGGCCGCTGGGACACTAAAAAGCCCCGAAATCATCTCAAGATAGCCTCCTGTGCTGAAGCTTAGATATACATTCGTACATCCCATAGCCACTTTAACACCCGCCCCGGGTGGTAATATAGGCTCTATAATATAGGCTTTCTTTCCTAAATCTAAACTTATCCAATTTATACCCATTGTTTCGTGAAACAATGGGAAACTAATCTGAAGTTTCACCAGCTTATATTACCAGTAAATATATGCAAGCACCTGCTGTTAATCCCTATGGTAACGCACACATCAGGATGTTAGTTTTCACTTGTGTTGGAGATAGTGCCTGGCCTTGTTTACAATAATAAGAGGCCAGATAGGACACACATCCGTTCCCCCGGCAGCTCCTGGCACACTTTAAACATATCTGTTTACTCCTAAATTTGTTAATTGTTTTGTTGCGGCCACTCGTGGGATTTTTTGTCTGCTGCTGTTGTTGTTGGAATATAACCGAAGTGTGTGTGTGACATTTTGATGCAGACTATATTGTTCAGCTATTAGGTAACCGTGTAATTTATTATAGAAATCCATGTACATGTATATTTACATCATGCTTTTTTTTACATTTTTTTTATCTTTATTAAATAATATACAATATAAATCATTCATCAATTTTACAAGGAAATACTACATTACGTATACAGTAGTATAATTCCTTATTAAACAAGGGTTTCATATCATTACAGAACATGAACTTTAAACCCCTAAATGTTTATACTTTTTTTCCTTAAATGATTTACAATTTAAAGATTACATTTACATCAATTTACTGCTGGTCTCTGTGAGTAGCGGTTGGTCTATGTGTCACTTGGCCTTCTGTGAGTATCAATATGAAATAATCGTGACCACAAATATAATTCTGATAGGCATGGACAAAAATAGACCAAAATGTAAAGTTGATCATTTATTAGCTTAACGAACTAGAGGATTCAGTTCCTGAACCAATTATGTGCCTCTGTAACCCTTTACACCACCGTCCACGGGATGGGTATGGGGTGCATAATAAAGAAATGAAAATGAATAGCGTTAGGATGAGAGGAGAGTGAGGGAGCCTCGACTCCCTACGTGAGCAGGACCTACTTAATTAATGTAAGGACAGTGAACATATGTTCTGTGCAACGGTGGTTGTTCAGGCTAAATCCGTTCACGATTGCATGAGTAGGCTATATGTGCTAAGAAGCGAGGTTTGAGACATTGAAAGGCGTGGCCCCAGGAGCTGAAGCTTGACCCCTCCCCCCACTATAACTGGGTATACATACACTCGTTCATACACGTCTTTACTGCTTTATTATTGCCACGCTAAATTTACTAGTGAATCCAAATTTTCAGCCTATAAGAGGAATCTTCATATTTTTCTCACAATTGTAGATTTTTTTATTTTTTTCGTAACGGTAATTTTGTTTTTCCTTTTGGTATGAAGACGTGACTTGCTGAACCCAGTTCAACATCACCCCGTGTTGAACATTTTAGGGAGAGGCTTGGCTGGGGGAGGAATCTTTCCCGTCTTCCCACTTGGGAAGTGGTGGTCACGTGCCCCGTCTCCCCGTGGCGGGGAAAAATGTGAAAATGGCGGCTGAATACACTATATTATTACGTGTTATGTTTTGTTGGAGTACGTGCCTTGTTCACGACACGTGCTGCACGGCCCAAGGCCTTCAGGTCTACAGTGGCTTGTGTACTGTGTAACCTACACAGTACACAAGCCATTATGTGGTGGCATCGTCACACACATTAATGTAGAATTGATTTAACATTTTGGAAATACATTAGCATTTTTTTCTAACATGCTATAGTACATGCTTTGAATATACATATACACACATAACCGGTAAGCACTGTTAGGTTATTTTTTGTTTGAAATTGGGAATGATACATATTTGTCAAGGATTACCATAAAAATACATATAATAATAAATTTAATAATGACATTGAAGTCATAATAATAATCCTTGTTCTGGTGTATATGGATTTGAACCATGATATCGAAATGCTGAAGATTTTAATAAAATATTCTGTGAATGCTCTTAAATTTATTAATACTTGTATGAGGCTGGAACCTCAGAACCAGAGCCTATAGTGATGAAACTTCAGGTTGTCTTCTATAACAAACTCTTTTTCACTCTTGATACTATTACTCTTTTGATACTATTACTGGCTAAAGAGTTAGGAATAATGTAGTTATCTTGGTTATCTTGAGATGATTTCAGGGCTTACCGTCCCCGCGGCCCGGTCCTCGACCAGGCCTCCTTTTTGTTACACACCCCCAAGAAGCAGCCCGTAGCAGTTGTCTAACTCCCAGGTCCCTATTTACTGGAAGGTGAACAGTGGCCTCAGGGTAAAAGAAACTGCCCATTTGTTTCCGCCTACACCGAGGATCGGACCTGGAACCTTAGGATTACGAATTACGAGCGCTATCCACTCGGCTGTCAGGCTATGATGACCAAACAACAAGTCAGAAGATGGAGAAGCGACTCCATCAATAATATGGTTATTAAAACATAATCTAGAAGCTAATCCACTACGGGCTTACCATAGCCCGTAGTGGTACACACTCGGACGCTTGTTCAGAGTAGCTGAATCTTCATGAAACCAGGTATAGATCTCCATTAGTCAGTGCCTTTGAGGTAGACAATTGTTGTGGTCTGCTTCCCGGGTAAGGTCAGTAGCTCGATCTAAGGAGGCCCCTCAATACAGGCCGGCATCCTGTAACCGTGTAATATATTATAGAAATTCATGTACGTACTTGTATATTTGCATCATGCTTGATGGCTGGTCTCTGTGAGTAGTGGTAAATCCGACAAGGGGATTCACATGGCTGTGAATTATAACATTAAAATGTTGAGTTGAGTAAACTGTGTTGTGAATATTGGAACTGCCAGTGACACAAGTTGGTGTCCCTCCGCGTACTCGCAATAATATTACTCTGGGCTTGCATCATTAACAACAAGAGTTCATGACAATGTTGTTGTTTTTCTGAACCAGGAGTCAAACTTTCAGTCAAGACCACGTTGGAGTTTTTGTTAGTTGCCGCCTCGTGTTCCAGTCTTGGGAGGCTGGTCTCGTCACGATATGTTGTGCTGAGAGAGCCAGTCCATGATTACAGCCACTTAAGGCACCACTTACTCTTTATGGTGATGTGGCAAGAACGTTGTCAATAATACATAGTATATATTTATACTGTATAAATATTATATATATATTAATATAAAATATATTATAAATGTTAATATATATTATAAATATATTATTAATATATATTTATATATATTAATATATCTTGGGCACAAGTCCAACTTCAGAGGAATTCGAAGAGGTGTTTGATTGACTTACAACAGTGATCACAAGTGATCGAATCTGTACGTGACATTAAGGTATGCCGTTGGTGGGTTTTTCATTTTACTTATATTGGTTGTGTTGTATGTGTCAAGGCCACATTTTGTAATCATGTAATCTTGTACAATAAAGTTCTTATATAATATATATATGTGTGTGTGTGTCTGAATAAAAAATATATTTGCCGAATGAAGAAATTAAACCGCACAAACAGGAATCTTTCTTCCTAAAATTGATTGAAAGAATTGGTGTTGCAGTCTCCGAAGCACAGAACGAAAAGTTGTCTGAAAAATATTTTTGTACCAAAACACTCAATTAAAAATGGTCGGGTGCAGCTATGACCTGCTTCACATCGGTCAGTAGGCCTACAGGCTCCATGTAACCACGCCTTATAAATAACTAGCCCAATTTTAACTTATTGCGCATAAATTTAAGAAAATTAAATGAAGCTTAATAAGACTTATTTATGATCTAAGGAAATTTGGCTAATTATGAGCAAACTCATTAAATCTCGATTAAATCCTATTTATTTTATAACAAGCTGATATACCCCCACTCCCTTAAATAATTTAGCTCCTATTTGTACCTTAGAACGTTAAGACATTCATGAATTACGTGACAACAACAACCTATTGTACATTTTATACATCATATATTTTACTGTCTTGTATGGTGCAATAAAACTAACCATTAGCAACATTAGTTTTAACGCGACGGAGTGGTCTTAAGGCTAGCCACATAATGGCTTTCTAAACCTCTTATTGTATTTTGTGGAGTAATGTGACCCGGTTGTTATTGAGTGGGGTCATGAGCTTGTTTGTGCAGGACCTCCACCTCTACCTGCTCACCTTTAAATGAGGCTTCCAGATCAACAGGTGTGCGCGCGCTCGTCTGTGCATCAATTTTTGGTAATGCGCGCGCTCGTCTGCATCTATTTTGTCAATACGAATATTTTATAAAAATTATTTAATTAACTTGGGGGTCTCTTGACCTTTGGCGTTTTATTACAAATGTCAATGCTCTCATTATTGCTGGCATAATATTATTATAATTCATTTTTATCTGCTACCATTTATCTAGACAACTTTTTCATTTAGGTTATTTGTTCTAGTCATATAATTATGAAAGAATTAGGGCCTGGAGCTCGGAGCTAAACGTTCCGATTATTCATAGTCATGCACAGTCATTACTACTACTACTACCTGTGTAAATATTACATTTCTCATTTACAATTTAAGGTAAATTTGGCAGCGTCAGATGCGTGGGCTAGATGGACATGCTTCAGTGTGTTTTGGGATATACAAGTGCATACGTGTGTGTTTAAGTATGTTGCCACTAGATACAAATATGCATGTAAATGAAATCTTGTTCATGATTGTATAGATTTTTTCCAGTTAATGTTGCCAGTGGATATTGGTTAAATGACAAAAAAAATTACTCAAGTAATATAGTAAAATATATTTCATTGGTATTGATAAAGGTCAAGTGAAAAACAGAGGTCAAGATTTTTTCTTTTATAAATAAGAAAAATCTTCATACAAAAGTCTTGCTTTGCGCATTTTTTGCATAAATCAAGAAATAGTTTTCTTTGCATATAAAATATACATACATAATTTATATAAAAGTTCATTCGTACACTCTTGCATAACACGCTAATACTTGGTTACAACACACATGTTCGTAACTCCCATGACTTAGAGCGATATCACTGACCTTGTACATCAAAACTGCATTAAAGAAATATGAAACAGCAATAACTCTGTGAAACCAACGAAAAAAAAAATATATATGTATATGCATATATATATATAAATATATATACGGTATATATATCGGCTGGGATGCGACAGGGTGTTCCAGAATTAACAATTACCTCTCTCTCTCACGTCTGTCTCAATAAAGCACTGCACTTATATAACAAATGGAAGTATATAGCACATTTTTTTCTCCCTCCCGTTGCATACACACGGCACTATCACATTAGGCGCGGGCGTGGTGTGGGAGTAGCGGGCGTGGTGTGGGCGTGTTGTGGGCGTAGTGGGCGTGGGGTGGGCGTGGGGCCGCGAGCACTCCACAACTCACTTGACTAGAGCGACCCCGGTACAGCGGCGCTCAGCCCCCAGCCCCGCTATAGGGATGCCCTGCCCCGCCCACGTCCTCGACCTGACCTGTGGGGGTTCTGGTGCCTTGTCACGGACACCAGCACTACCTCCCGTCCCCCCTTGCCAATGGCACGAAGCGAGCGGCCGTGTGTCGCCTCCCCAGGGTGTCTTGTAAGGAGGGCTACGGCGCTAGCCTCGCACGGGGGCTACACAAACACGCACTTAGGCCAGGGGTGGGCCAGAGGTGGGCGTGCGGGCGTTGGTGGGCGAGCTGGCACGTCAGGGTGCTAGCCCTCACGTCACTGGTGCGTCACGAAAGGTATCTGGCAGCCAGAGTTGACGTGCTCCATCACCTCCTGCTTGAGGGAACACACCTGATCCCGCAGCTTGTTCACCACCGCCTGCAGCTCGCCGTTCTCCATCTTCAGGCCGCGGACCTTGTCCTCCAGTCGGCCGATCCTCTCCAGCTTTCGTCGCCGGCACTTGGACGCCGCGATGCGGTTCCGGAGCCGCTTGCGTTCCAATTTAATCCGTTCCTGGCACTCCATGTTGATAGGCGAGAGAGGCGGAGAGCCGCTCACGTTGGGCACTATCTGCGGCTCCTCCTTGATCTGCGCAGACGGGAGGAGTCCCAGGTGCGCCGCAGACACATGGTGGTGGTGGTGGTGGTGGTCGGCCACGGAGAGGGACACGGCCGGCGCCGACGTGACGGGCACCTGCTGGTGCGGCAGGTGGGCGTGGTGGAGGGGCACGTCCAGCTGCGTGTAGTGCAGCGTCGCCGACGACACCGCAGGCGGCGGCGCCACGCTCGTCACCACCACGCTGCTGCTGCTGCCGATGGCATCCTGGTGGTGCAGCTGCTCCAACGTGTCCTCGAAACCCTTGGCGAATTCCTCTTCCTCGACGGTGGCGGTTTTGGTGGGGAAGAAGAACTGTGAGGGCGTGGTGGAGGCGTTGCCCAGGATGGTGCTTCCTTGCTGAATGATGAGTCTCTCCAGTTCCGGGGAGGCCAACTTCAGCTGGTTGAGGTCAGGAGAGGTGAGAAGGGGGTTGAAATTTCCACCAGGTCGCTGCTTCTTGGACGGTCTGTTGTTTAGATCCAGAGTAAGTCTACGCTTCATTTGGGTGAGGCTTTCCCTCGAGTAGTTGGCGTATGATCCGTCCTCGTACATGGTTGCCTCCATAACTAGTCAACAAACAACACTCAGTTCTTGGCACGTGGTGTAGCACGATGAGTCACTTATCGGACGGACTCAGTATGAGGCACCAAGTCTTATTCACCAGCTGCGAGACGGGTACACGTTCGCTCCCGGTGCTGGCTCGTGGCTATATGAGTCATCTGGTGGGAGAGAGCACATCTTATACGATTCTGTCATTTTCTAAAAATAGAAACATAACGTCATTTTCCAGCGCTCTCATTGGCCGATTGTGACATCATCGATTTCACAGAATGGCGACTCGAAGCTCTATTGGCTGATACCGAGAACTGTTAAGCTTCATTGTTGCCACATATACGAACAATGCTCTCATATGTGCCCTGTTATAAAGGAAATGAAATGTTACTGTTAAAATAAAATTACGGTATTAAAATCAAGTTAGTAAATTGGAATGAATAATAGTGAAATAAGTGTATATTTATACCAATATCATACTTGAATGCGATGTTTTGGAGATCTGGCATAACCACACAGGAATAAGATCCAAACTTTCAGCCAATAGGAGAGCAGCTTTGTGTTGTGTGTAGGCAATGGTTTTGAAATATGTTTCTTAGAATGTTCTATAGACAAATTATCGTTAGAGTCCACATATTTCACAGCACTAACACAGCGAGAAATTCCACCGCACACAAACACCTCGTTGAGTTAGTGATATTAATATTGAGGGAGCGGGGTGGCGGTGGCGCATCAAGTGAAGTCTGGCAAGAATGGAGCGTAAGAGAAGCCAGGTCGTGATTACTGGTGGTAGACGGGGGCTGGTAGTAGGGCTGGTAGTGGTGGTGGTGGTACCAGGAACTAGTCTACCACACTACACACACCCACCACATGGCAAACGTCTCTTCCTCCCACAACGTTTGTTGTACCATGACAAACGCTGCGCGTACTAGTGGCTTTACAAGAATGAAATTACTATGCTATGTATCCTCACAATCCCAATGTACCTTCTTGTATATATATATATATATATATATAAATAAATAATAAATAAATAAATAAGCGAGCAGCAAGGGGGGCTACTGCTGCTGCTGCTATACGCCTAGCTTCCACCAAGACTGTTTTTGTTCCGTTATTGAGGCTGGTATGAAGATTGGCCGCCGTCAAGGTCTCTCCCCTGGCGCCAGTAGTTACTTGGTGCACGGGAGTGTAAACACTTATTAAAACCATCAATTCAAACCAATGTTGCGTTTCTAGGACATTCTTCCTGCTTACCGAGTAGTTGATAAGCTTTTGTCTTAGGTTTCCGGTGATAAAGCAGTGGGCCTGCACAATGCCTGGATTTTGTTTTCGGTGAAACAAACGACATGAAGATTATAGAGATAAGATTGTAAAGTAGTCCAGAATGGCAGAGTATCTTTGAGAGCTTATGAAAATATGTTAGTGATAGTGATTGATAAGATAGGTATTCGAGATTGTCGCGCGCCGGTAGCACTCACACCACTTAGATCTATATACCCTCAGTGTCACGACTGAGTACACATTACTTTTTATATATATGTACTGTACTGGTCTAAGTATATACATTTGTCTATCTTCTATCTATCTAGCAGGTCTCTTTATTACCTTCCGTTCCCTCGATCTCCATTTTTTCCTTCCACCTCCCTCTCTTCCGCTCTTTATCCCTTCCACTCCTTGCTTCATCTTCTCTCTTTCTTCCACCCACTTTGTCTATTAACCTCTTCCTACTGCTTGTCCCCTCCCACTTCCCTTGACCATCTCCCTCTGCCTTTCCCTTTAACCACTCCACTTTCTCTTCCTTCCTATTCTTTCCTCTCCCTCCTTTCTTCCTCTCTCATTTGTCCTCTCAGCTTATAAATGGCAGACCAATTATTAAATTATTGAAATGTTAAAATAACTATAATTGATTACAAGTATTTATTATTTTACGTCATAATCGCTCACTGCCAAAAGCTTTATGATAAATTGCATGATTTACCATTTAAAGAACAAGAGTCACAAATGCCCAGACGACAACAAAAAACAGCAAGATATAATATTAAAGTGTTCAGTGGGGACCCACAAGGTCTTCTCTGAGTACTCTTTATTTTCTTCTCCGAGGCTATGGGTCCCTACACTTGCACCAGTGGTGGTACCCCTTTTAGGTTCAATATATATATATATATATATATATATATATATATATATATATATATATATATATATATATATATATATATATATATATATATATATATATGAAGGATAAGCGAAAGAAAGCTCTAAAGGGTTAGAATGTGTGGTGAAAGAAAAGGGGTTTGATTTCTAGATAGTTGTGTGGCTTGCCACCACGGGGGGGGGGGGGGGAAGGGGGGTTCAGTCACAAAGGCCTGCAGGAAAGACCTCGCCTCCACAAAGGCCTGCAGGAAAGACCTCGCCTCCACAAAGGCCTGCAGGAAAGACCTCGCCTCCACACATTTCCTCAGCAGATTTTGCTGGCATAATATATATATTTGTATTTATTTATTTGTTTGATATTGTTAAATTACAATAAATAGTTTTTATTAAATGCTGCTGTATTAAATTTTGATTAATAGGTTTTTGGTACCATATGTTTGCGCTCCTATTATACTACATATTACTGTATTAAGTTTATAGTTTATTCCTATAGATATATATTATATATTCAGGGGGCATGATGGTAAGGTTGCAGGCACACACACATGTGAATCAGGTACTGGACCCCAATATATGTTTAAGCTAAGCAATTCACATTTGTAGTGAACCAGCTGCATGCAGTTTTAATTTTTTTCATCTTTTTTTAATAAAATTCAATATAAATCATACATAAATTTTGCAAGGCAATACTACATTCCATATACAGTAGTATAATTCTCAGTAAACATGTGCAGTTCTAATTTGCCAAGCATGCACTGCACACCCACCCATCCAGTAGGCGGTGGTGGGAAGGTTGTAATCACATACACATTAGTACGAGGACAATTTACAACAGGCAAACTTCGTATATTTAGCTAGGACTTGGGATAATATATTGTTTGAAACAGACATAACGTTAACATTGGTTATCTCTAAATTCGTAACCTGTGTTTGCACTCAGTAACACAGGGTGTGCCAACAGTTCTGCAGACAAAGTTTACATTTAGTCTAACTCACACCAGCGGGTGGAACTCACACCAGCAGGTGGAACTCACACCAGCAGGTGGAACTCACACCAGCAGGTGGAACTCACACCAGCAGGTGGAACTCACACCAGCAGGTGGAACTCACACCAGCAGGTGGAACTCACACCAGCAGGTGGAACTCACACCAGCAGGTGGAACTCACACCAGCGGGTGGAACTCACACCAGCAGGTGGAACTCACACCAGCAGGTGGAACTCACACCAGCAGGTGGTACAATTATTTTTCCATTGATACTACTGCCAAAAAGTTTAGGCTCAGCAATAACAAACAGGAGTCTACCGTTGTAGTATGATGGATATAATAGATATGATATAATGTAATAGCTCGATACTTCTAAATTGCACTACAGCTTTCATCTTCTCTCAGATCTATGAAGTATTGTTGAAATTCTTGACATATTGTTCTTCCCAGACTGCTGTTAGGAAATCCAGGGTGTTATCGACTTCCTCGAGAGTACAATATATATTTTGGCTAACACATCATTTATATCATGCAGTCACAGGTCAAAATGAGATGGAATTCATATGTAATAGAATTCTATATCATAAATTAGTTTTGGGTCGATCTGTGATACATTTTTTGTTTTCCGAAACTTGGATTTAATTATGGATAATATTATTTTGTGTATTAAATTACATTGAACATTATTTAGTATTTCGTTAACTGTGGTTTTGTATTCGCGAACGTAATGAAACATTTGAGTTGCTGTCGATGACCCTCGCTCCATGATGAGTCAAGCTGTGCAAAGCTAATTCTATTTCTTTATTATGCACCCTATACCCATCCCGTGCAAAGCTAAGCCATGTGTTTTTGTTCCATGTTCTCAGTCGCCTCTGTGAATAAGTAAATTTTCGTTAAGAGAAGAACTTGGCACTTAGGTATATATAAAAGGCGATGAGATCCCGGCATAAACAGTGATCACTGATGTTGGGGTTGTGGAGGAAAGTTAAACAGTGTCTCACGGGCGACAGTTTACACTTTTCCTGTTTTTATGAAATGTAAACAAACAAATGAGGGGGGGGGTTACCTTGAGGTGCTTCGGGGCTTAGTGTCCCCGCGGCCCGGTCGTCGACCAGGCCTCCTGGGGTGTAGAAATAGCCTAAGCTACTCTATCTCTTTGAGATGTATTTTATTGTTTCAATAACGTACTTGAACAAACAATGGAAGTGAAAGGTGCTACAGATTTATTTGTTTATATTCTTTACCTGGCCTATATTTTTATTATTATTTAAATGTCCTTATTTTGTGTTTTGCCTTCAAATTTGTTGTCCTATATTTTGTACTATTTAATCATTTATAAACGTATTACTAAAATATTTTTGCTAGATATGTCCACTCGGCTTCATTGTGCTTAGGATTCATACATGTGGTTAAATTCCTATACTATTTTATATTTATTTTCTGGTTGTTAGATGTATATATATATATATATATATATATATATATATATATATATATATATATATATATATATGCACAGACTACCCTATTCCAGTAGCTGAAGTTTATAACTTTTTAGACACTCAACCCACCAGGGGACTCGAACACTGGCCAACAAGGTGGCAGTTGCATGCTGTATCCACTGCGTAGTGGATACAGCATGCAACTGCCACCTTGTTGGCCAGTGTTCGAGTCCCCTGGTGGGTTGAGTGTCTAAAAAGTTATATATATATATATATATATATAAATATATATATATATAT
Source organism: Procambarus clarkii (assembly GCF_040958095.1). Lineage (NCBI taxonomy): Eukaryota > Metazoa > Arthropoda > Malacostraca > Decapoda > Cambaridae > Procambarus > Procambarus clarkii. Next base: position 12,658,441 of record NC_091162.1, read on the forward strand.
ATATAAATATATATATATATATATATATATATATATATATATATATATATATATATATATATATATATATATATATATATATATATATATATGCAAACTCTTGATAAGCATTTTATCAAGATATAGTTAGTGGGTTTAAGAAGTTGGATAGGAAATAGCATTTTAGAATGTTGTTGGTGTTATCTGTTTGTTTCCTGTAGTGAGTGTGGGTTCACCAGATGTGTACAGTATACAGTCTACACATGTCCGCACGGCTCTATACACATGTATACATGTACATATATGGTGTGCACGAATTCTTAAATGCATATATATTGATGAATAAATGTATATGCATTGATGCAAACTTATATATATGCAAAAATATGTAATACATTTATACATGCAGCTTACATTCGTAGTTAAATGCGTGTATATATGCATATTTATGTGCATACGTATATGCATGCTTTTATATACATGCATACACACTCGTGTACAGACATACTCAGAATATAAAGGAAAATAAATTCATCCGCACTTACACAAGATAACATAACGCTGCGTGGGTGTTAGGACATATGTGATTCATACGTCAGGCTGCGAGCAGCCACATCCAACAGCCTGGTTGACCAGTCCAGCAACCAGGAGGCCTGGTCGAGGACCGGGCCGCGGGGACGCTAAGCCCCGAAATCATCACAAGGTAACGCTTGCCAGGCACAGTAGTTATGAGGTGGGGCCCCAGAGCTAGCTCTCGCTTACTTTTCATACTACTTGGTAGCCACACACACACGCACACACACGCACCACTCACTGTTATCAGTATGGGTACAACACAATTCAGGCGGATGCCGGACCTTCAGTACTTATGCACTGAAAGTGTCCGCCCCCCCCCCTACACACACACACACACACACACACACACACACACACACACACACACACACACACACACACACACACACACACACACACACACACACACACACACACAGATCTGTGAGCTTTTTCGCTGTGACAATCATTGACATGAGGCTCAGTTGATTGATTGATGAAGATTAAGCCACCCAAAAGGTGGCACGGGCATGAATAGCCCGTAAGTGGTGGCCCTTTTGAGCCATTACCAGTATCAAGAGCTGATACTGGAGATCTGTGGAGGTGCGACTGCACCCTACGTGACGGGAGATGTCTCCCGAGAGGCTCAGATCGTTAGGCTTGCATTATAACGCATGCCTCTCAGCTCTGAGACGACGCGTCTGGTGGCATATCTTTGGACTCTCTCCAGCCCTGCTTTGTGTCTGACCAGACAACACAACGCTTGCGCGATGTATTCCAGGAACTAAAATGTGGAAAAATAGGTCCCTAAAATTTTTATTTTTATTTTTGAAGGCTATCCATAAGTTGGCCAACCATACATGTGCAGCTCATCATATCCGGTTCATGTGTACATATTTCCGGATAATATAATAGATTTGTGCTTGTTGAGTTGTTTCAAACAAAGTTTAAATATGAATTAGTCTGGGGATAGGTAGGCGCTGCCTCTCGTGCACCAATAGGCTTTCTGCAGTTTTCTTTATACGTGTGTTGTAAGGTAAAGTAATTCAGAAAAGAAAGCACTAAGCTGGTGTGACTATATAGCACTCGGGGAGGAGATAGGCGGACAAAGATATGGGAGAGGACGGAGAGAAGGAACGGTACTTGACCTCTTGGACAATCAGGGATCTATCTAACACCGACCTGCAAGAAGCGGGACCTCTTCCGACGAGTCCAAGTGTATCAGGTGCCTCCTGTCCCCCAGCTCCCGTCCTCATTCATGCATCTGCTAGAATTAACCTAATTTAGCTCCTATAGTTGTTAGACCGTTCTTGTAGTGTATCTTGAGGTTATCTTGAGATGATTTCGGGGCTTTAGTGTCCCCGCGGCCCGGTCCTCGACCAGGCCTCCAATCTGTAGGAACATCTGTATCCAGATGTTCCTGTGGCGTCTCGCTGTCGTTCTGTGTATCCATCTCATACTTTTCCCGTCATCAACAAAAATTGATTGGATGACTGCTACCCCATCTGGGAGATTGTAAGCACATCAGGGATGAGGTGGGTTGTGGGAGTGTTACCTGTTGGACCCCGCTGGGCATGTTGTGCTGCCCTCGTGCCCTAGTCACGTGGCCAAAACTTGTAATAAACTAGTATTTTGCAAATTTGGCCAAAACTATGCCTATCCTAAGCAAGAAATTTTTACTTGTTGCCCAGTTCGTTGGCTCCAGTGATTTTTGGGGGCATTATTATTATTATTATTATACATAGACATTTTTTATTGTAATTATTATATACATAGACATTTATTATTATTATTATTATTGATTTTTTACGTTTTTGAAATAAATGAGCAAAATTTAAGCGATATGGAATATGTGGCAAACAAGAAAAGGTGTAAAATCTGTAGGAAGTGGTGCATCCTAGTAGGGTATTAAACTGTGCACTGAACAATGTTAAGTCGGTGAGAGGCAAGCGGCCGTGTTGCTGGGGTCGCTAACCTTCCCAACTTCCCAACACCCGTCTTCCCTTACCCCAGGTATATGCTGCCAAAATGTTGCGTCGTCAACGGTATGTCCCGAGAGCCGAAGACGAGCTGATGAAGATATCTTTTCTTGGCTAAGGCAGTCAGGAGAAGCATGTCAGACATGCTGAGACCAATCAGGAGACACGTGACAGACCAGTTTAGGACAACGGATACCTCGTCGAATTACAGGGAAGAAATGCTTCGATAAGGACAAGACGGGTTGAGTCCAGTAGTCAGGCTCAGTTAACGGCACACAGTTGTGGATATGCAGAAAGCAACGGAGATACAATTCGTGATTGTATCTCTGATGAGGAAAAAAACACATTGGGAAATCAGCACAAAAACTAATTAACCATGTGATGTCATCATTCGGAACAAGCCGTCAGATCAATTATAATCATAAATTAAACACTGGATTACACAAGGACAAACATACACTTCTCACTCTGTGTAGAGCTTAACGTTCTCTGAGCGAGTTTTTCACTGTGTAGAGATTAACGTTCTCTCCGGAGAGGAATGAGTTACCTTAATGTAGATTTTTTACGAGTTGAGTCTCTCTATAATGTATGGAGGATTTGAAGCTTTGGACGAGAAGGCTCTCCATTGCTCTCGTGAGCAAATGTTAGAACATCCTGCAGGTATCTCTCTCCAATCGACTTGAGAATGGTCCAGGACGGACCGAAACGTCGTCGTCTCTTCACCTTCTAGTGTGTGGTCTGGTCATCTCTCTCCAAACATTTTGTTTATAAGGAGACGTGAGTTTTTACCCCATACTACACTGACCAGGGGAGTGGGACCACTCCTTCTATCTACCTCACCTGATAATCGCTCAGCGGAACATTAGAGACTCGTCCCTCCTCTCATCAAAGCTGGTGCGTAACATGCAAAGCCCTCCCAAGTCCTTCTCCTCCTCACCGACTGATGAACGGCCAACGAAAACCACAAATTATCGTGCAACAGTCGCCCACTTACCGCCACAAATTACCGAGCAATAATCACCTATTTATAAGTGCCCTTCATTTTCTAGGCCTTGCCACAAATAATGACAAACTAACCACTGTGGCAGCTCATGGTTTGCCACATTGGTGGTAGGACTGAGGACCGCTGATTGCTGTAACTCCCGTCTGTATCTTTGTCACGATACATCCTCCACATTGTTGCATGGTAGTAATGATGCAAAGGCCGAGCTGTAAGTGGCCCTGGTGGCACTGGTGACGAGGATTTAGATACACCAGTAGAGAGAGAGAGAGAGAGAGAGAGAGAGAGAGAGAGAAGGCAGTATCTTCCATCACCACATCAATGTTCTGTAAGTTTGGCGGGAATGTTCAAATCGTACACAACACGGTTCGATACAGCCCGTTTTCTGTCACATCCGTTTATGTCGTTAAGTTACTCATGTATATAGTTTCACAGCCTGATGTACCTTCTGGTATATAATAAATCGATACGTAAATCCTGGTTGTAGAGAGTTGGGGTTAGTGGGGATATGGACAGCAGTACCCGGTAGCCTTGACGGGTGAAGGTTGTGGGGTGGGAGGGGACGATGGTGGGCGGTGTGGGGGTGGTGAGGGGTTGTGGTGGGGGTGGGGGAGTGGTGGTGGGGTTGTGGTGGTGCTGGGGGTGGTGGTGGGGTTGTAGTGGTGGCACTGGCGGGTGCTTGTGAGAGTGACATCATTTTCTCTAGTTCCTGCCTCCCACACACGCGCGCGTGCGTACACACACACACACACACACAAACACACACACACACACACACACACACACACACACACACACACACACACACACACACACACACACACACACACACACACACACACACACACACACACACGAGGGAATTGATAGGGTAGATAAAGACAGGCTATTTAACACAAGAGGCACACGTACAAGGGGACACAGGTGGAAACTGAGTGCCCAAATGAGCCACAGCGATATTAGAAAGAACTTTTTTAGTGTCAGTGGTTGACAAATGGAATGCATTAGGCAGTGATGTGGTGGAGGCTGACTCCATACACAGTTTCAAGTGTAGATATGATAGAGCCCAATAGACTCAGGAACCTGTACACCAGTTGATTGACGGTTGAGAAGCGGGACCAAAGAGCCAGAGCTCAACCACCTCCACAAGCACAAATAGGTGAGTACACATAAAGATACACACACACACACACACCCTCTCCAGAGGGTATAGACTCGTTTCTCTCACTGTTTGCTGATGATGCTAAAATTATGAGGAGGATTGAAACAGAGGATGATAGTAGGAGGCTACAAGATGACCTTGACTGACTGATTGGTCCAACAAATGGCCGCTAAAGTTCAACTCGAGTAAATGCAAAGTAATGAAAGTGAACCACTCAGAGTGAACCTGCCACTCTTGTCATGTCAAGCGCACCGAAACATCGTGTGGAAGATTCGTAACTCAAACTGACGCCAGAAAATCTTGAACTCCGAAGAAAGATTGAATACAAGTGCCTTTCGTCACTAGAGAAAGGTCAGGTCAAATGTGGTCAAAGTAAACCCACTACGAATGTTTGACATGTGTGGAACCACAATCGAGGGGGAGATGGAGAACTGGGGGATAAAGATGGAATTTAAAAACAAGAATTAACCAAATGGACATAAGATATATGAGAGTAAATGAAGAGAATACAAGGAGACTGTGGTGGCTGACTCCATGCGTCCGTTCCAGTGGGTGTTGTGGAATTCAAGTGTGAAGGGAGAGAACTGTGTACACTCACGCACATTCCTTCATTCACTCTCATCCATCTCTAGTACTCTCTACCCATCATCCACGCGCATCCACTCATGTCTTCCACGCCCTCCCTCACCCACGTCCTTCCCATCCATGCCTCATCCACGCCCTCCACAACCTTCCCTCACCCACCCCGCCACATCCACCCCTCACCCACGGCCAGTGTGGAGATAGAAAATGAAGGCAATAGAAGATGTGAGGCGATGAACGGCAATGGTAATAGAAGGGAATGAGAGACATGTGACAAGGCTGGAAGCATAGCAAGAAGGTAATTAGGAACGACTAAGGACAATTAAGATAAATCAGGTCATCGTTCTGCCATTAAACAAAACACTGCACAGAAAACGGGTATGAAACAGGAATTAGTTTCTTGAGAGATTGTAACCAACGGATATTTTAACAATGATAAATTAGTTGACGAGTTGAAATAATTGTTAATTAATATTATGTGTCTTTTATGGTGTAGTTTACTCCAAGTGCCTTTTCTCACCTATCTTCATTACCTTACACTTCCTGGGGTTGAACTCTAACAGACCTTTCTTTGTCAAATTGTTTAGAAAGCGGAACAGAGCATGGCACAGAGAGCCTGGTGCAGCGATTTGCAATACACAAGAGAAGGGAGCTAGGACGCAGTGAGGCTGCAACTAACGCGAGCGGTAGATTGTCACACAATCGCCTTGATAATGGTCCGGGACGGATCGAAACGTCGTCGTCTCTTCACTTTCTAGTGTGTGGTGTGGTGAACATGAGCGGTAGATTGATGCAGCGGGCTTACAACCCACGAGGCTGGCGGAGACGGCGTTGGTGGGCCCCTGGTGTGACGCTGAGGGCCGGACCTCTTGCTTACTACTGTCTCACAGTATGTTGACTGTGTCGTGACACTGTATCGATATCGTGACACTGTATCGATGTGTGTGTACTTGCCCACTTGTGCTGGCTGGGGTGGAGCTCTGGCTCTTTGGTCCCGCCTCTCAACTGTCACTCAACTGGTGTACAGATTCCTGAGCCTACTGTGCTCAGTGTGTACGTATTGGTGTGTGTGTGTTTTGGTAGTTATATAAACGAAATACGTACATGGAGACAATTACGCACAAAGGGACTCACAAAAGCCAACCTTATGCGTACGACTGTTGACCCCAAACCAAGACTGGAGAGGGAAAAGATGGAGCAGAGAGCGGATAACTTGGCCACGTTGAAGGCTGCAACATTTACCGCCGAGTGGAAGAAGGAACAACGTAATGCAAAAAGCTGAAGGCGGGGACCCGCCCTCCGTGGACACCTGACTCAGGCAAAAACTGGTTCCTGACCGGAAGAAGGTGCGGGCGTGTGCGGGCGTGATAGAGGGGTGCTTGGGGGGGTGGTAGAGAGTGGTGGGCGTGGCGGAGAGGAGAGATATAAAGAAAGAGTAAGAGAGGGCTGAGGAAGAGCCTACCACCTGTAATTAACAAAGGTCGCTTGTAATGAGGACCCGGAGCATCTGTGTGAGTGGCTCCAGGTGTGTGTGGGTGGGTTGCAGGTGTGTGGGTGGCTGCGGGTGTGCTGGCCAGCAGTGTGAGGTGTGTGGGTGGTGGGGTGGCGTGGGAGGGCGGGCGGGGGGAGGCCAGGGTCATGTGTGCTGCTTGTTGTAGAAGCCTTGGTGATGGAGGGAGAGGGAGAGGGAGGGAGGGAGAGAGAGAGAGAGAGGGAGAGGGAGGGAGAGGGAGGGAGAGAGAGGGAGAGGGAGGGAGAGAGAGGGAGAGGGAGGGAGAGAAGCAAGCTGGGTCAGGTGAGAGCTGTCTGTGTATGAGTCGGGTGGTGTGTGCTGTAGGGGGGGGGGCGAGACCCTCACCCTATCAACCATTCCATGAAGCTTGATCAAGTTCAGAGACTTGTTACCAAGCAGATCTCCCAGCTGAAACATACGAGGACAAACTTAATGCGCTGAACTTCAAGTCACGGCAGACTAGAAGGACATGATCCCGACGTAGAAAATATGCAGGGGGCACAGACAAGGTTAATGTGACAGTTTTGTTGACTTACGCAAGGTCCTAACAAGAAAACACAGGTGCATATGGGGGTGTGGTTGTGGGCGGGGTGTGTAGATGCATGTACTCACCTAATTGTACTCACCTAATTGTGCTTGCGGGGGTTGAGCTCTGGCTCTTTGGTCCCGCCTCTCAACCGTCAATCAACTGGTGTACAGATTCCTGAGCCTATTGGGCTCTATCATATCTACATTTGAAACTGTGAATGGAGTCAGCCTCCACCACATCACTTCCTAATGCATTCCATTTGCTAACTACTCTGACACTGAAAAAGTTCTTTCTAACGTCTCTGTGGCTCATTTGGGTACTCAGCTTCCACCTGTGTCCCCTTGTTCGCGTCCCACCAGTGTTGAAAAGTTCGTCCTTGTTTACCCGGTCGATTCCCCTGAGGATTTTGTAGGTTGTGATCATGTCTCCCCTTACTCTTCTGTCTTCCAGTGTCGTGAGGTGCATTTCCCGCAGCCTTTCCTCATAGCTCATGCCTCTTAGTTCTGGGACTAGTCTAGTAGCATACCTTTGGACTTTTTCCAGCTTCGTCTTGTGCTTGACAAGGTACGGGCTCCATGCTGGGGCCGCATACTCCAGGATTGGTCTTACATATGTGGTGTACAAGATTCTGAATGATTCCTTACACAGGTTCCTGAACGCCGTTCTGATGTTAGCCAGCCTCGCATATGCCGCAGACGTTATTCTCTTTATGTGGGCTTCAGGAGACAGGTTTGGTGTGATATCAACTCCTAGATCTTTCTCTCTGTCTGTTTCATTAAGTACTTCATCTCCTATTCTGTATCCTGTGCCTGGCCTCCTGTTTCCACTGCCTAGTTTCATTACTTTGCATTTACTCGGGTTGAACTTCAACAGCCATTTGTTGGACCATTCACTCAGTCTATCCAGGTCATCTTGTAGCCTCCTACTATCATCCTCTGTTTCAATCCTCCTCATAATTTTTGCATCGTCGGCAAACATTGAGAGGAACGAATCTATACCCTCTGGGAGATCATTTACATATACCAGAAACAGTATAGGTCCGAGGACTGACCCCTGCGGGACTCCACTTGTGACGTCTCGCCAATCTGAGACTTCACCCCTCACACAGACTCGTTGTCTCCTGTTGCTTAGGTATTCCTCTATCCACCGGAGTACCTTCCCTCTCACTCCAGCCTGCATCTCCAACTTTCGCACTAGCCTCTTGTGTGGCACTGTATCAAAGGCTTTCTGACAATCCAAAAATATGCAGTCTGCCCACCCTTCTCTTTCTTGCCTTATTTTTGTTGCCTGGTCGTAGAATTCAAGTAACCCTGTGAGGCAGGACCTGCCATCCCTGAACCCATGTTGATGCTGTGTTACAAAGTTCCTTCGCTCCAGATGCTCCACTAGTTTTTTTCGCACAATCTTCTCCATCAGCTTGCATGGTATGCAGGTTAGGGACACTGGCCTGTAGTTCAGTGCCTCCTGTCTATCCCCTTTCTTGTATATCGGGACTACGTTAGCTGCTTTCCAAATATCTGGCAGTTCCCCTGTTGCCAGTGATTTGTTATACACTATGGAGAGTGGTAGGCTCAGTTCTCTTGCTCCTTCCTTTAGAACCCAAGGGGAGATTCCATCTGGGCCTATAGCCTTCGTCACGTCCAACTCTAGTAAACACTTCCTTACTTCCCCACTGGTAATCTCAAACTCTTCCAGTGGTTCCTGGTTAGCTATTCCCTCACTTACCTCTGGAATTTCTCCTTGTTCTAAGGTGAAGACCTCCTGGAATTTCTTATTCAATTCCTCACACACTTCCTTGTCATTTGTAGTGAATCCTTCCGCCCCTATCCTTAATCTCATAACCTGTTCCTTTACTGTTGTTTTTCTCCTAATGTGGCTATGCAACAATTTAGGCTGAGTCTTTGCCTTGCTTGCGATGTCATTTTCGTATTGTCTTTCTGCCTCTCTTCTCATCCTGACATATTCATTCCTGGCATTCTGGTATCTTTCTCTGCTCTCCAGTGTCCTGTTATTCCTATAGTTTCTCCATGCCCTTTTACTTTGCTGCTTAGCTAGCCTACATCTTTGATTAAACCATGGGTTTCTCATCTTCATTTCTCTGTTTTCCTTTTGGACTGGGACAAACTTGTTTGCTGCGTCCTTGCACTTCTGCGTGATGTAATCCATCATATCTTGGGCCGTCTTTCCCCTGAGCTCTGTTTCCCATGCTATATCTGTTAGGAATTTTCTTATCCCCTCATAGTTTCCCTTTCGGTATGCTAACCTTTTGGTTTCGGTATCCCTCCTCGAGTTCAATAACCCTTCTTCAATCAAGTACTCAAACACCAGTACACTGTGGTCGCTCATTCCTACTGGGTCCTCAAAACCGATTTCTCTTATGTCGGAGTCGTTCAGAGTGAAGACTAGGTCGAGTCTCGCTGGTTCGTCATTTCCTCTCATCCTTGTGGGTTCTCCGACATGCTGCGTTAAAAAGTTGCTTGTCACCACCTCCAATAGTTTGGCTCTCCACGTATCCTCGCCTCCATGCGGTTCCTTGTTCTCCCAGTCAATCTTTCCGTGATTGAAGTCGCCCATGATGAGCAGGTGGGATCTATTTCTACAGGCAGCAGAGGCTGCCCTCTCAATTATAGTGTTAACTGCCTTGTTGTTGTTTTCATACTCTTGACTGGGTCTCCTGTCATTTGGTGGAGGGTTGTATATTACTGCTACTACTATTCTTGGTCCTCCCATTGTTATGGTGCCTGCTATGTAGTCTCTGAACTCCTCACAGCCCGGGATGGCCATCTCCTTAAAACTCCATTCCCTTCTCATGAGTAGGGCCACTCCGCCTCCTCCTCTACCTTCCCTCTCTTTCCTTATTACTGTATACTCCTGGGGAAACACGGCATTCGTTATGATTCCAGAGAGTTTTGTTTCAGTGAGTCCGATTACATCTGGGTTAACTTCTTGTGCTCTTTCCCTTAGTTCACTTGTCTTGCTTGTGATCCCATCTATGTTTGAGTACATCACCCTGAAACTGACTCTCTTCTGCTTCTTTTCTGGGGGGGACCTTTGGGATCTGGGGTGAGTGGGAGCTGGGGGGACCTGGCACGGGGGGATTGGTGGAG
>NC_091162.1:12673846-12741346 GCF_040958095.1 Procambarus clarkii
TCTGGGGGCCAAGTTTACTCAATTCGCGAATTTATTTATTCATTAATATATTTTACGATTGACGGCATTAAATATTGCAATTATATATCCAAAGATATGAAAAGACCTCTGATCAACAAACAAACACTGAATTACGCAGCGCTTTGTAATGAACGATAATAACAAACCGCCAGAAAAACAACTTTTAAAAACTGGTCCCGGGAAACGGTATGGAAGAAATTGGCGCAATAATTTTGGCGGGAATAAAGGTAAACACGATCAATTTTGGCCGAGAAATTACTAAAAAAAATGTATGGGGCAACTGAGGCTGTGACTGGTGGGCAGGACGGAGTGTTGGGGGACGACGGGCACAGGTGTGAGAAATTTGGCGGGAAAAAGACGACATATTTTACTGGACAAAAATGGCTGAGAAATCTGGCGGGAGAAATTGAGTGGCTCTCCTGAGGCGAGTCGTTACTGGGAGTGGCAGGCATGTAGGTGGTGTGTGTGTGTGTGTGTGTGTGTGTGTGTGTGTGTGTGTGTGTGTGTGTGTGTACGTATTATAGTACATGCGCAGTGCACCTTGTGCCGCCAAGATCAGAAAGGTTGAAGGCGGCTGTTGAGCGGCGGGGTAGTTAGGATGGGGGGGGATAGGGTGAGGATAGGATCTTTAAGGAGTGGCAAGCTTGAGGGCGTGTGAGTGGGTGTGTACTTACCTATATGCAATTGCAGGGAACGAGCCACAGATATTGGGCCCTGCCTCTTGTACATTACTAGGCTACCTCAATTTAACTATTTGGGTTATTATATTTAAATTGTAATGCGGATAATTTTCCTGTTCCGCTTAAGGAAAATATATGAAGAGTACTATCCCTATTCTCGGCGTATATACTTTTCCTGGAGTATACCTGGAGTGAGTTTTCAGAGTCGTTCCACTCTCCAAGTCCAACCTGAGGGCCAGACTCGACTTGTGATAACTTGGTCCAACGGGCTGTTGTTTGGAGCGGCCCGCAGGCCCACACATCCATCACAACCCGGTCGGTCCGGCACTTCTTGTAGGAACTTGTCTAATTGTTTCTTGAAGACATCCACCTTTATCCCTGCTGGTTGGTCAGTAAGCTAGTGGGATGGCCTTACGTTCTCTCTCTCTCTCTCTCTCTCTCTCTCTCTCTCTCTCTCTCTCTCTCTCTCTCTCTCTCTCTCTCTCTCTCTCTCTCTCTCTCTCTCTCTCTCTCTCTCTCTCTCTCTCTCTCTCTCTCTCTCTCTCTCTCAATAACTCTCCCGCAGCAGTTGAGAGGCTTTAAGCCCACTTCCACCACCACTGGCTCACCGGTGTCTTCCTCTTACAGTCTCACACTCGCAATGTTTATTATATATCTGCCAATGTGTACTCATCTAGTTGTGCTTGCGGGGGTTGAGCTCTTGCTCTTTGGTCCCGCCTCGTGTACTCACCTATATCGTGTGTGTGTGTGTGTGTGTGTGTGTGTGTGTGTGTGTGTGTGTGTGTGTGTGTGTGTGTGTGTGTGTAGTTTACTATTTGCGCCTGTAGGATCGAGCTGTTAGCTCTTGGACCCCACCTTTTTAACCGTCGGTTATCTTATGTACTGATTCCCTATTAATTTTTCCTTTATGTTATCTACTACATATATTTCTCTCTCACATATATCCCCAGGATATCGCCTGCAGGTACCCCCAGGATGGGGGGGCGCCCATCTCCAGGATAGGTGCCTGACAGCTGAGTGGACAGCGCTTCGGATTCGTAGTGTTGAGGTTCCGGGTTCGATCCCCGGTGGAGGCGGTGACAAATGGGCAAAATGTTTCTTTCACCCTGATGCCCCTGTTACCTAGCACTAAATAGGTACCTGGGAGTTAGAGAGCTGCTACGGGCTGCTTCCTGGGGAATGTGTAACAAAAATGAGGCCTGGTCGAGGACCGGGCCGCGGGGACGCTAAACCCCGAAATCATTTCAAGATAACCTCAAGAAGATACCTATTTAATGCTAGGTGAACAGAGACGTCAGGTGAAAGAAATTCTGCCCATTTGGGGACAGGAAGTCTGTGAATATATATACCTTAGATTTTTATCGAGGTCTTCCACAAGGGGGAATTACTGACCCTCCCCTAGATGCAACCCCGCAACACTTGCCTAAGTCATGGATACCTATTTACTGCTAGGTGAACAGGTGGATCAGGTGAAAGAAAACGTGCCCAACCATTTCTATTCCGCCCGAACCCGAGATTGAACCTAAAGTATTCATGCACAATGACACCACTATAGCTTGGTGTATCTGAGACAATACCGAGGCCAAGTGTCCCTGGGGGAGTCGAGTGACGAGAGTTCGAGCCCCACTTCACGTCCTCCATATTTTCTCATAAAAATATGTTTCCTTTAACAAAACCGGAAATCCCTCTATTGTACATTATCTTTGGCCCTTGGCACTCAGCAGTTAACCGGCTACAATCCAGCACCCGCGACTCCAAGGTCGTTACAGTTACTCTTTGTAGTTTCCGCTTGATGGCGTAGCTATGTAAACTATCATCGTTACGTTCTGTCGTAGCCACAGTTGCCTGCGTTCGGAAAATTGCTAGTGTGTGTTCGGGAGGTAACTAGCTTGTGTTCTATTTCCTTGACCCTGGAGGAGTTCTATTTCCTTGACTTGGAGGCCTGGTCGAGGACCGGGCCGCGGGGACACTAAAAACCCCGAAATCATCTCAAGATAACCCTTTATATAAATCTTTGTGAGACTTAACAAAATAGAATACAAAAAATTATGTTTCATTTAATTCACTTAGATCAACACATTTAAAATATATAAATAATGTTTAAATTATTTATTTAACAATTGATTCCTATTTTGCCATCTTTCCTGCGTGAGAAAAGCCGAAAACTGTTCTCCATTGATGCTCTAAATCTCTATCTTAGAACACATTCGCACACACTGGGAGATAGAACAAATAAGTATGTGTTAGAGAAAGAATTACCAGCAAGAGAGAATACGAACAAACCCATTGCTAAAAAAAAATGAGAGCCCAGGAGCTGGAGCTCCATTCAGGCAAACACCAACAGGTAAGACTCAATATACATTCTCCTACACAAATTACCTGCACAATAGGCTATGTAAATCATACAATAGAAAATATGTCTGTAAATCATACAATAGAAAATATGTCTGTAAATCATACAATAGAAAATATGTCTGTAAATCATACAATAGAAAATATGTCTGTAAATTATACAATAGAAAATATGTCTGTAAATTATACAGTAGAAAATATGTCTGTAAATTATACAATAGAAAATATGTCTGTAAATCATACAGTAGAAAATATGTCTATAAATCATACAGTAGAAAATATGTCTATAAATCATACAATAGAAATTTAGAATACATTTAATATACATACAATTTAATATACAGTACATACAACAGTATATTTACTGTTGTATGTAAATCATACAATAGAAATGACAGAACAATGGTGAGAGTAATTATTGATTGTGGAACAAAGGCTCTGCGATGCTCAGTTTCCAGAGCCTGGTAATTCTCTCTAATTTATGGCCCTGAAGTTATTCTCGTGAAGGTTAGACGAGGTGGGGGGGCGGGGGGGAGTGTGGGCGGAGGATATTGTGGGTGGGGGGAGGTTGTGGGCGGGGGGGGGGAGGTTGTGGGCGGGGGGGAGGTTGGTGGAATGATTGTTTTTCTCTCAGGCGTGAAGGTTGACTGATGGGAAGGGGGTTGAAGGATGAGGGGAAAAGGAGGAAAGAGAAGAGGTGTGAGAAGAGATAGAGATAGATTGGATGTAGAAGGAAGGAGCAGAAAAGACTGGGCAAGGATGAAGTATATGTTTCATTAAAGACTAGGGAGAGGGAAGGTGCCCAGCCTTAGGGTGTGGCACTAAGCGTGACCCTGACTGAAGGAGTTGGGAGACGGAAGGTACATCTTCATGTGCCTGTGGTGTCCTGTGGTGCCACCACTCAAGACAAGCCGGGCTCTTGAAGGGGGTGTGCCAGCGTCCCATATGCTGCCGATGTTACCCTGTTTATGTGTGCCTCCAGTCTTGCTAGTGGAATTGTATCCACTCCCAAATCTTTCACTCATTCCGATTCCTGTGGTTTCCTTTCCTTTATGGTGTAGATGACACCTGGTCTCCTTTCTCCCTTTCCCCATCTTCATTACCTTACATTTGTTGCAGTTGAATTCCTGCAACCATTTGTTTACCCACTCTTGGAATTTGTCGAGTTTCTATTGTAACTTTCTGTAGGCCTCTATTTTTACACGCCTCATTCTTAAACTACGAACAACAATGGTCCCAAGACCCAGCCTTGTGGGATCTCACTTGTTGCATTTCTGCAGTCTCCTCTCTGATTTTGACTAGTGTGGGGGAGAGGGGGGTAGTATATGGGAAAGGAGGGGGGGGTAGTGTGGGGGAGAGGAGGGTAGTGAGGGTAGAAAGGGTAGAGGAGGGTAGAGGAGGGTAGTGTGGAGAGAGGAGGGGTAGTAAGGGGTAGTAGTAGTTGGGAGAGTGGTGACATACAGTCACATGACCCGAGGGCACCAACATCAGACCATTCTCCCGTGTGTGTGTGTACTCACCTATTTATGTCTGCAGGATCGAGCATTGACTCTTGGATCCCGCCTGTGTACTCACCTAATTGTGCTTGCGGGGGTTGAGCTCTGGCTCTTTGGTCCCGCCTCTCAACCGTCAATCAACTGGTGTACAGATTCCTGAGCCTATTGGGCTCTATCATATCTACATTTGAAACTGTGTATGGAGTCAGCCTCCACCACATCACTTCCTAATGCATTCCATTTACTAACTACTCTGACACTGAAAAAGTTCTTTCTAACGTCTCTGTGGCTCATTTGTGTGTGTATGTGTGTGTGTGTTCCCTCACGTAGACTGCTGCGATAACCAATCAGTATGGTCTTCCATTATCAGATAAACACAGTGAATTTGTTTTGCAATTGTTTGTTCGTCAATAATTCAATGACAAATTAATAATGACCACAACTAGAAATGAAACACTCAAGAAAAAACATATAGTTTTGATACTGAACTGCACCTTAGATTAAAGTCACTTTAATAATAATGATTATTATTATTAGTATATATTAGTACTTTATTAATAGACAATAATTACAACATTGATAATAATAATAATTTCAATGATAGACAAATACAGCTGATAATAACAGGAGCACAAACAATAATAACAGCAACAAGCACAACAATGACACTAAAGAAGGTATATTGTTGGGTCAGGTATTTATTAAGGCTTTTGGATGTATTCACTGCGACAGTATACGAGGCTACAGTCCAGTGATTACGTTTGTTGTTTAAGATTCAGCTACTGGGAACAATTTCCAAGTAGCACGGGCTATGGTGAGCCCGTAATTTACCTGGCACAGGAGCGGGGCAAGTAGCACGGGCTATGGTGAGCCCGTAATTTACCTGGCACAGGAGCGGGGCAAGTAGCACGGGCTATGGTGAGCCCGTAATTTACCTGGCACAGGAGCGGGACAAGTAGCACGGGCTATGGTGAGCCCGTAGTGGACTTACCTGGCACAGGAGCGGGGCAAGTAGCACGGGCTATGGTGAGCCCGTAGTGGACTTACCTGGCACAGGAGCGGGGCAAGTAGCACGGGCTATGGTGAGCCCGTAGTGGACTTACCTGGCACAGGAGCCCGAGTGATTACGTTCCCACTACTGTTTATATTATTCAAAATCCGACAACTGGCAACGCTGCAGGGCGTCGTTGCCATAAATGTTTCCGTGTTGGTCTTGTGCCGTATCTAAGTGTTTTTGTGCTGTATCTAAGTGTTTTTGTGTCGTGTCTTAAGTGTTTTGGCTTTGTTTTTTGGGCCATATCTAAATGTTTTATTCTTGGTGCCGTTAGCGGCGACTAGTTTACTGTGCACGCCCCCATACTCTTCCCCTTTGAGCTGTAGTTTACTGTGCACCCCCATACTCATCTCTTTGAGCTGTAGTTTACTGTGCACCCCCATACTCATCTCTTTGAGCTGTAGTTTACTGTGCACCCCCATACTCATCTCTTTGAGCTGTAGTTTACTGTGCACCCCCATACTCATCTCTTTGAGCTGTAGTTTACTGTGCACCCCCATACTCATCTCTTTGAGCTGTAGTTTACTGTGCACCCCCATACTCATCTCTTTGAGCTGTAGTTTACTCTGCACCCCCATACTCTTCCCCTTTGAGTTGTAGTTTACTGTGCACCCCCCATACTCTTCCCCTTTGAGCTGTGGTTTACTGTGCACCCCCATACTAACTATGGGCTCACAGCTAACAGTTAGTAGCCATTTGGGCCCAAGAGTACAGTGCCAAGGGGTGCCTGCATCATACGATTTAATTCCTTGCTACGATAAGTTACAACTAAATCCTTCAGAGTTTATACCTAGCAGTGAGTAGTTACCTTGGTGTTGAAATTGAAATTGAAATTGAAATAAGTTTATTGAGGTAAAATACACACAAGGGGATGAGGTAGCTCAAGCTATTCTCACCCCATTCAGTACAACGTGTTAATACATACATAGACACACATCACAAATAAACATATTGCCAAACATTCTGAGAGTGGCTCCCCGGCGGGGAATCGAACCCCGGTCTCCCGCGTGACAACCTAGGTGTTAGGTGAGTGAGAATTGCATCTTGAAGATAGTTGGTCTAGGGAGACCTCGATAAACAGGCTTTCTCACCAAAGTTGACACCAAAATCCTTCTTTACAGACTTCACACTAAATCCTTCTCACTAATTTACATATAAATTGTGGACCTGCTTGTAGACCGATTGACGGGTCGTGTTCCAGGGAAATATAGTAGGGCAAGCCTTAAGGACTCTAAGCCTAATAACAAAATTAGAAGCAGCTTCAAGTGTAAAATAAAAGAGAGAGAGGGAGAGAGGGAGAGAGTGAGAGAGAGAGTGAGAGAGAGTGAGAGAGAGTGAGAGAGAGTGAGAGAGAGAGAGAGAGAGAGAGAGAGAGAGAGAGAGAGAGAGAGAGAGAGAGAGAGAGAGAGAGAGAGAGAGAGAGAGAGAGAGAGAGAGAGAGAGAGAGAGAGAGAGAGAGAGAGAGAGAGAGAGAGAGAGAGAGAGAGAGAGAGAGAGAGAGAGAGAGAGAGAGAGAGAGAGAGAGAGAGAGAGAGAGAGAGAGAGAGAGAGAGAGAGAGAGAGAGAGAGAGAGAGAGAGAGAGAGAGAGAGAGAGAGAGAGAGAGAGAGAGAGAGAGAGAGAGAGAGAGAGAGAGAGAGAGAGAGAGAGAGAGAGAGAGAGAGAGAGAGAGAGAGAGAGAGAGAGAGAGAGAGGAGAGAGAGAGAGAGAGAGAGAGAGAGAGAGAGAGAGAGAGAGAGAGAGAGAGAGAGAGAGAGAGAGAGAGAGAGAGAGGAGAGAGAGAGAGAGAGAGAGAGAGAGAGAGAGAGAGAGAGAGAGAGAGAGAGAGAGAGAGAGAGAGAGAGAGAGAGAGAGAGAGAGAGAGAGAGAGAGAGAGAGAGAGAGAGAGAGAGAGAGAGAGAGAGAGAGAGAGAGAGAGAGAGAGAGAGAGAGAGAGAGAGAGAGAGAGAGAGAGAGAGAGAGAGAGAGAGAGAGAGAGAGAGAGAGAGAGAGAGAGAGAGAGAGAGAGAGAGAGAGAGAGAGAGAGAGAGAGAGAGAGAGAGAGAGAGAGAGAGAGAGAGAGAGAGAGAGAGAGAGAGAGAGAGAGGAGAGAGAGAGAGAGAGAGAGAGAGAGAGAGAGAGAGAGAGAGAGAGAGAGAGAGAGAGAGAGAGAGAGAGAGAGAGAGAGAGAGAGAGAGAGAGAGAGAGAGAGAGAGAGAGAGGAGAGAGAGAGAGAGAGAGAGAGAGAGAGAGAGAGAGAGAGAGAGAGAGAGAGAGAGAGAGAGAGAGATGAGAGAGAGAGAGAGAGAGAGAGAGAGAGAGAGAGAGAGAGAGAGAGAGAGAGAGAGAGAGAGAGAAATCTTTAATGAGGATGCAGGAGGAAGAGCGGTGTGGAGCAAGGTATTTCCGGAGCCTCGGGGCCCTTCTGAGAACTCCCACTGTCCCACAACCTTCGCTCACCCGCGCTAACCTCCCTCGCACTCCTCTCAGTTAACTCCATATAATTTCGTTCGGGGGAACCCCTTTTATTAATCTTTTCTTGAGATTAGTGGAAACTACTTGATAGCAATATTATTATGTAACTATGCTCGGTTACGCTGTTGGTTTTGGGGGATTAAGAGGGCGGTAAGAGTTGAGGATAAGACACCCGGATGTGTGGGATCTCTGTCTCATGCCAACTGGACCCCCTGGGTCCGCCCGCCACCGATTCCTCTCAACCGTATTATTATTAATCTTTGACTCTTCACTACTGCGTAGTATCTCTAATTGTGATTGACCCCCTTAAGGTCGAAGGGGTCACTCGCAGCAGCCTTGCAGGTCAAGGCGTCTCGTCAGCCGGTACCTGTGAATGGCAATTATAATATGATGATTATCGGAGTGCGGTTGTGGTGCGTAGTGCAAGCCTAGCAGGTGGGAGAGTCAACACACACACACACACTGACTTACTCCCTCGCCTTAACCCCTCCCCTGCTGCTCTCTGCCCCCTTCCCCCCTTTGCTGCCTCCCACAATACCCCCTTACCCCTTCCCCAGGGTATATGATACAGCAGGTTCAAGCAAGCTGGCCGGAAATGCTCTTAAAACCTACCGGATTTAGCAGCCAACTTGTTTTTTTAGGTCTTGAGGCGTTAATAGAAATTTACTTCTTTATTTATGTTTTATTTTTTATTATGTAGGTTAACGACAACAGCAGAATTTTGTGTAGGGGTTGTTAGGTGAGGAAGTGCTTACGAGAACTTTTTATTATCATGTAAATAAAGCAGAATATTTGATTATATCTAATGTCTTTCACGCCGGCATAACGCGAATATAGTTTAATATACCTGCGGCTTAGCTTCAGGTCCTGGTTGCTGTGTGGGTGTACACCTGCTTTGTAATCACGTATTGTCCTACACGTGCTGGCAACATGAGCTACAGTTCCGCCTTTCCAGTTACTGATCAATTTGAATGCAAGAATTCGTTCTTGTGTTCCGCTAGTGTTGAAGCTTCATATTGAATTCGTCTCTTAGTTATTTTCATTCCGTGTGTTGGCTACTCTTTTTAATAATTAACCTGTTTCAGATGTCTCTACTATTCACGTGTCTCAATATGTTTCCTCCCGTGGCTTTCTGAAATATCCCATCATGACCATTGGCGCGTTTTGGTACGTCCTTGTGTTTGGTGTGTGTGTGTGTGTGTGTGTGTGTGTGTGTGTGTGTGTGTGTGTGTGTGTGTGTGTGTGTGTGTGTGTGTGTGTGTGTGTGTGTATGCGTATGCGCCTTGAATTTGGTGTTTTCTTTATTGTGTTTGGCGTGTGTATGTGTATCCTTGTATGTGCGTGTGTGTGCGTCCTTCTGTTTGGCTTGTACTCTATTTTTTCTTGCTTGTTTTGCGAATGTGCTTGGCTTTGTTTGTTATTATGCGTGTGCATTCTTGTTTTGTGAGTACTTCTACTACTGATTACTTTATTACTGTTTTATTGGTGCTTTAATACTGCTTTATTACTGCTTTATTGTTGATTTATTGTTGATTTATTACAGCTTTATTGTTGATTTATTACAGCTTTATTGTTTTTATTACTGCTTTATTGTTTTTATTACTGCTTTATTGTAGCTTTATTGTTTCTTTATTACTGCTTTATTGTTTTTATTACTGCTTTATTGTTGCTTTATTACTGCTTTATTGTTGCTTTACTGTTGCTTTATTACTGCTTTATTGTTGCTTTATTACTGCTTTATTGTTGCTTTATTACTGCTTTATTGTTGCTTTATTACTGCTTTATTGTTGCTTTATTACTGTTTTATTGTTGCTTTATTACTGCTTTATTACTGTTTATTGATGCTTTATTACAGCTTTATTGTTGCTTTATTACTGCTCTATTGTTGCTTTATTACTGCATTATTGTTGCTTTATTGTTGCTTTATTACTGCTTTATTACTGTTTATTGATGCTTTATTACAGCTTTATTGTTGCTTTATTACTGCTTTATTACTGTTTATTGTTGCTTTATTACTGCATTATTGTTGCTTTATTACTGCTTTATTACTGTTTATTGATGCTTTATTACAGCTTTATTGTTGCTTTATTACTGCTTTATTACTGTTTATTGTTGCTTTATTACTGCATTATTGTTGCTTTATTGTTGCTTTATTACTGCTTTATTACTGTTTATTGATGCTTTATTACAGCTTTATTGTTGCTTTATTACTGCTTTATTACTGTTTATTGTTGCTTTATTACTGCATTATTGTTGCTTTATTACTGCTTTATTGTTGCTTTATTGTTGCTTTATTACTACTGTTTGCATACATATAAAACATTACTATTGTAATGTTTATGTGTGTATGCGTCCTTGTGTTTGGCCTCACAGTGAGAACTACAATTATACTCAATTTTGGGGTCATTCTTTTGTATTACTATGAATAATCATTACTTTTGTTATTATTACTTTTGTTACTTATTTTCATGTGTGATACTACAAAAAGGCCAAAATATGAGCCTTTCGTCTGTTTCAATCGTGAACTAATTTCACTAACTCATAAGAATTGGAACAAGAGAATAAAGGAAATTGTAGACGAAACTGACTCATATGAGGCAGCTCATACACACACACACACACACACACACACACACACACACACACACACACACACACACACACACACACACACACACACACACACACACACACACACATATATATATATATATATATATATATATATATATATATAATATATATATTATATATATATATATATATATATATATATATATATATATATATATATATATATGTGTGTGTATATCACGAAAATAAACACGTGATTAAGAATGTGACAATGTCAGACCACGGAGGAAAAATGAAACAGGAATTTCCTTAAGTACTTTCGTATATTAAGTACATCTTCAGAAGGTCAATTTTCGTATTTAATATACGAAAGTACTTAAGGAAATTCCTGTTTCATTTTTCCTCCGTGGTCTGACATTGTCACATTCTTAATCACGTGTTTATTTTCGTGATATACACACACATATATATATATATATATATATATATATATATATATATATATATATATATATATATATATATATTCACCTAAACTCTCTTAATCAGGTCATTCCTGCAAAAAAAAACTAACAAAATTACATGAACGCTTTTGTGTTTACCATCAGAGACTTATTACTGGAAGTATAAGTAAATTGTACAACTTTACTAGCAAATGAACCAAACGACACTTCTCCTTACCTTGTATGACCTTCGTTTGACTATCACCCCCTCCCTCTTCCTACCCTCCCCCCCCTCTCCCTGTCAATCATCTCAAGCCCATCTCCCACTCAACCCAACAGGCCTTCACCCTCAACTTTTACCCCTCCCCCCTATATATTGAGCCTTCCCGCTCAACCACCTCCTCCACGGGCTCACCATAGCCTGTGCTTCTTGCCCCGCTCCTGTGCTAGGTAAGTTACGGGCTCACCATAGCCCGTGCTACTTGGAACTTGTTCCGAGTAGCTGAATCTATTAACCACCTCGGGGAGACATCTCCCGTCACGCAGGGTGCAGTCGCACCTCCACAGATCTCCAGTATCAGCTAATGATACTGGTAATGGCTCAAAAGGGCCACCACTTACGGGCTATTCATGCCCGTGCCACCTTTTGGGTGGCTTAATCTTCATCAATCAATCAATCAACCATCTCTACCAATCTGCCAACTTACACATTAATGCATGAAGTTGCCTCATTGAGAGATCAATCCATCATACAGGGAGGCGGGTTCAATCTTCCTCCCCGCCCCCCCCCCCACCCCCCCGCCTCCCGAAAAAAAGTAAGTTTTGAATTATTAAAATACTACAGCGGAAACGCCAAAAAGTGGATCAGGAGCTGGAAATCTAACCTGATCTGTCCAAGGACTCATAAGCCAGCAAAGGTCTAATATATCCCACCTTAGGTCTGGTTGTTGCCACCTTTCTCTGACTGTGCTAAACTAATATTGCAAAATTTGGAGGGTAGAAATAGCCTAAGATGCTCTGTCCTGTTTGGTATGTATTATATTATCTCGATAAACTTTCTTCAATTACAAATCGTTTTTTTAGGGGGGTATAAAAGTCCATATCTAGTATTTTCATCCATAGCAATAATAGGTACAATTATTTTTGGATGAGAAATTGGGGTGTAGAGAGATGGGATATCATAAAGGAATCCTAATCCACACACGCAGTCTGGCTCACCAGGCCTCCTTTTTGTTAACCCCCCCCCCCCAAGGAAGCAGCCCGTAGCAGCTGTCTAACTCCCAGGTACCTATTTACTGCTAGATAACAGGGGCATAAGGGTGAAAGAAACATTTTGCCCATTTGTCTCCGCCTCCACCGGGAATTGAACCCGGGACCTCAGGACTAGGAATCTGAAGCGCTGGCCACCCAGCTGTAAGGCGCGTAAGATGGGGAAAGACGATATATACACACAGAGATGTATATTTAAATTGTAAATCACGTTCAGGATTCAATTTCAATTTCTTTCTTTATTATGCACCCCATACCCATTCAGGACTAAAGTACATTTGCGGGTGAGAGGCCTCAAGCCCAATCGCTACACCCATGGTGGTCGCCTCTCCCAGCGTGAGTCATTCCTGAGACGTCACGAGCCGCGGGAGGTGTTTCGGGGAACTCCTCTGACTCACGTGAACGTTGGCTACTGTCGGAGCCGCATCTCTCCCTCTACTTTATTCACCTTAATATCTCTCTGTCCCCCTCCTCTTCCTTCTCTTCTTCCTCCTTATTCTCCTATGTCTTCTGGTTATCGACCTCCTCCTCCTCCTCCTCGGCCACTCCCTGGCCGATAAACGATCATCTCTTCCTACTCCTTCCGCTGTCTTTCCAAGAACTGTAAACACCAGGGTGACCTGTTGTATTGCTTGCCTCTTCACAACACGTGGCGCCTCGTTTGATGTGCGCCTCACTCGACCAGGCAGGGAAATCACCGTCTGGTCAGTAACTGCTTGGGTGACCGCGTTGACCAAGGGCATCGCCCTTGGCTAGGGGGAAATATGATAAACCCAATAGGTTTCCTGTCTCTGACAATTGTAAAACGGTGTAACATGATGAAATGTGTAGTGGTGTTTATTTTCTATCTTTCTCTCATAAGATCTTTATCTCTAGGTTTATCTCTATATCGAAAGCTGTTTGTTCTCCCTCCATCTCCCTAGCTCTCTCTCTCTCTCTCTCTCTCTCCCCCTAACTCCCGATCCATCTATACACTGTATTCATTTTTAAAAACGCTTGCCCATGTGCAAATGAATTCACTTAAAAAATCTTAGTTGTCACAAAATGTTTCAGTAATTTAAACAATTTATTGTATCTTGAGTGGCTCTTAAAAGGGGGAGGGGCAAGGGAAGGAGTGGCAGGGGGGGGAGGAGGAGTGGCAGAGGATGAAGAAACTGTGATAGGAGAGGTTGTTGTTGTTTAAGATTCGCTACTCAGAACAATAAGTTCTAGTAGCACGGGCTATGGTGAGCCCGTAGAAGCGACAGGAGAGAAAAAGGGGGAAAGATGTACCGAGTGACAGGGAGAGATGGACTAAGAGTGACAAAAAAAGAAATATATGGATTTTCAAGTATGTTTATTTAGAGTATAATTTATATCTCAAAGGGATAGAGTAAATTAGGCTATTTCTACCCTCCACTATAGAAATAAACGGAATGAGACAGTGAGAAGAATGGAGGGTTTTGGGTGGTGGGGAATGTGTTTTTATTATTATTATTATTATTATTATTATTATTCTACCACAGACGTGGCCAGACATTTACAATGCTAACCAGCATACATACATTTTCTTCTGTCCTCCATGGACAGGGTGAGAAATTTGTCAAACATATAGTTCAGGGATTTATTGAACAATCAACCACAGAAGATGATTGTAGTGCTTTTAAAATGCTAACCTAAGTTACATACGTAAATACATAGATACACAAAATTTATGTATGCTACATAAAGTGTTCGAATGTGGTGGAGGATTACTGAAATATAACCCAGAACACTGGTTGTTGTTGTTGTTTCTGATTTAGCTACTCAGAACGAAGTGTCCATATAGCACGGGCTATGGTGAGCCCGTAAGAGAACACTGGCTTGCATGGCGTATAAGATCAACTATAGCACAGCACTCATTTCCTTCCCGGGCCCGGTGTCCCAGCAACACCAGACCACATGACTGGTGTGGTGGTGGCAGGCAGTAAGTAAGGCGATCTTCATGAGGCTTGCTCCTGGAGATCATTAAAGCGTTATATAGCTTGTTTTGGTCCGCGTGTGAAAATAATCTCAACGGATGAGGTAAATAAAACAAATTATTAGTTAAGGGTCGGTGTTGTAAAGATAACATAAAACTGACAGACGCGTTGAAATTTGAGATCAGCAAATTAACAGTTCTTGGAACACGGACATCAGCCCCGGCATTCGGCTCTCCTAGGAATGTTTAAATATATTTATTTCCCGCTAGGAATGTTTTTTTACTCGTATTGGTAATTGTCTTTCCTCGTTGTTTTGTTTATGTTGTCTTTGTTTTATTACTTTAAGACGACTGATTTTGGTCTCGTTCATCGTAATTTTTCTACCATACACTCATTTTTGTATTAATGTGATTTTTGTATCATACATCGTGAATTTTCTCAAGAAAGCTGATGTCTTCCTGCTGCGTCTCGTTGTTTTGATATTCCTTCTAGTATTTCCATGTGACTTAGCCCTATACAATGAGAACGTCAAGTTAAGTATAAATCTCTGTTTCACTTCCATTTGCTCTACTGTATCCAGGCATGTCCACTTGCAGAAGGACATAGCTGCTCTGGAGAAAGTTCAACACCGAGCAACAAAAGTCATTCCAGAGCAAAGTCATCTCTCGTATCTGGAACGGTTGAGGTCCACAAGGCTAACAGCACTGCTAACCAGGCATGACAGGGAGGGTCTCGTTGAAACTTTTAAAATACTGAACAAGTTGGAGGATGTTGATCCTGAGAATTTCTTCCAAAGGTCAGATGGAACACAAACGAGGAACAACGTACTTCAATGTAGGACTGAGAATAGATGTTTTTTTCCCCCATGGAACCGGCTACCTGATGAAGCCGCAAATGCCTAAACTCTGTTAAGTTTTAAAATCCACCTGGAGATGATCATCAAAGCAAATGGGGGGGGGGGAGGACCTTCAACAAGCCGCCGGCTTCCTGTCCACGTCGAGGGCACACTAGTGTTAGTGGCCCTCAGATAAATCACGTAAGGTAAATCAGGATCATAGGAATAAATAAAAGTACAGAAGGTTTGGATTGGCCCTTACGAGCTAGCACCTATTAATATCTTCCCAGCTCTCTCTCTCTCTATTATATATATATATATATATATATATATATATATATATATAATGTGTGTGTGTGTGTGTGTTTAATGTCTAACCGTCTAACCTACGCTTGAAACAAACCATTCATTCTTTTTTAATTCATTTTCCATGTTATTAATTAATTAATTAATTAATTCACTTTTAATTCAACGTTTATTATGTTACCCGGTAACTTATTCTTCTTTAAATCAACAACTCTGTTTTCAAACCAGTATTTACCCAGGTCTTTCCTGAACCTAAACTTATCTCATTTATTTGCAATGTTTCGTGTTCTGTTTTGTTACATCAATTATTTGGTGTTGTATTTTGTTATATCAATTATTTGGTGTTGTATTTTGTTATATCAATTATTTGGTGTTGTATTTGTTATATGGCGTGTTGCTGTCATTCAACATAGTTACAAACACACACAGATGGTTCAGGGACTGGACTAAAGCCATCAACGGTGGCAGTAAACTATTTACATAGTCAGAATTTAGATATGTGCTGGTAGTTTCCACATTGGTAAGATTCACGTCAGCAGGTCATTATAATAGGTTCAAGAAATGGTTCTCAGTGTTCTTGTTCATAATGACCTGGTCACCATGGGGTTATTTAACATTAGCAGGCCATGGGAACTATTTACTGACAGTAAGAAAGTTTATATATTTGATTAAGATTTGGGATAATATGCCTTTTGTATTAAACATTACTTGTTTAACATATTCGTCTTTAAAAATTTGAGTTTTTTTCAAAATCATTTAATGGTTGGGCATGAGAATAATTTTGCTGGCATTGTTTACTTTTGAACTGGAGTAAACAGCATATACCTCGGGTACACCCAAGAGGTGTATTCCGCTCCTAGGTGTATTTACACCAAGTTTCCTTTTGTAGACTAGTTAGTAGATAAGATATTTTTGTGGCCTTAACAACACCACATAGTATTATATTTACTAATAATCATCCTCTAAAGATGTTAGTAGCTAAAATATATATATAAATTTAGTTATGTGTATTCATGCATTTTAATTTCCTAATAAGAAAAGAAAATATTCACATGCCCCTTATGTTTTTCTCACAACGCGATGTATACCCCACCAGGTGAAGCAGTTGTAAAGTGCGTATCTCCAGAAGATGAACAAATTATAAATTATTTTTGGCTGCTGATTCATCGTGGTAATATCAGAGGTCAGGATTAATGTCTGTACGTGAGGCTTTCAAAAGGCGCCCGCCAGGGTTTGATGCAGAGGGCTGACTGGCAACTGTGACATTCACACTTAACTCTTGCAACATGTATTAATGTTTCTTGTGCAACTTTTTTTACGTGCCCAGCTATATGCAGGTGTTAATTATATGCATCTATTAATTTAGATTATTTTGATATTTTTTAGAATGGTATGCAGGGTTTCCCGTTGTCAGGACAAGAACCCTGTTGTATGATTACCGTGGTCACCCAAGCCAATCACTGGTCATTACCCCAACCACTTGGGCTGGACGGTAGAACAACGGTCTCGCTTCATGCAGGTCAGGGTTCAATCCCTGACCGTCTAAGTGGTTGGGAACAATTCCTTTCCCTCGTCCCATCCTAAGTCCTGATCCCTTCCCAGTGCTATATAGTCGTAATGACTTGGCGCTTTCCCCTGATAATTCCCTCCCTCTCTCCCAAAGATGCAACCCACAGTTGTAGACTAACTGCCTGGCGATGTATCTAGTGTAAGGAATTGTGCCCGAATGTTTTGCCCTACACGGGAATCGAACTGAGGACCAATGAGTAGTGAGCCGACTGTGCTACTACGCCCTGGTCACCATTTAGGCGTGATCTTTGTAGTCTATGCGTTCTCCGGCATGGTTGTAAACTGATGGCGGGTCGTGTTCCAAGGAAAATGAGTAAAGGCTCAAGATGAACTCTTGTAAGTCTGCTAAAAAGTGCCAGAAGTCGTCTTCTTTTACTCTCCTGTGTAAAATAAAGAATAAATAAAAGTACAACTAGGTGATTACAACTAATTCATTGTGAGACTACAACTGGGTTATCTTATCTTGAGGTTATCTTGAGATGATATCGAGGCTTAGCGTCCCCGCGGCACGGTCCTCGACCAGGCCTCCTTTTTTGTTACACACCCCCTAGGAAGCAACCCGCAGCAGCTAACTCCCTGGTACCTCTTTACTGCTAGGAAAGGGAAAGAAACTTTTTGCCTATTTGTCTCCGCCTCCACCCGGGATTGAACCCGGAACCTCAGGACTACGAATCCGAAGCGCTGGCCATCCACTGCTGCCCACTGGATGGGGGGCGGTGTGCAGGACAAACAAATTTTGACACTAGCTCTTCACATATGTAAGATGCTTAATTTAGAACCTGTACTTGAGGTCGATCTCGAACCCATAGTTGATGTGACGACTTATATTGAATTTTGTAACTAGCTCATCAAGATTGTAACTTGCTTAGCTAAATGAATTGTGGGGTTCAGTCCCTGAGCCCATTATGTGCCTCTGTAACCCTTTCCACTACCGCCCACAAGATGGGTATGGGGTGCATAATAAATGAACTAAACTAACTGTCCACCCAGCTGTCAGGCGCCCAACTGGGTGATTACAACTGGGTGATTACAACTAGGTGATTACAACTAGGTGATTACAACTGGGTGATGACAACTAGGCGAATACAAGTAGGTGATTACAACTGGGTGATTGTAACTAAGTGGGTACTACGTGGGAACAACAATGACGTGTAAATCGAAGAACGTTTCCAGGTTGGCTACGTCACGTGGGTTTTGTTTTCGTTTGGGACTACAGTCCTAAACTATTTTATCTTAACATTAATTTATTCTAAAGCTCCTGTATTAATCTTATAACACTAAAATAAAAAAAAATACAATAGCATTTAAATATCCAGCAAAATATTGATAAAAGATAGGTTATTTCAACAGTGTTATTATTATGTTTAAGTCAGTACTGCGTGTTATGATTATTTCCGAGTTGTCCCAAGTTGGGATCTTGGGAGTCCCAACTTGGGACAACGTTTGGTCTCAGTGGTCATGGGTGAAGGCGAAGGAGCCGCCTCGCAGTACATGAAGCCCCTGGAGCTCTTCAAGCACAAGGAACTAGTGACAATATGTGCTCCCATGGTTCGGTATTCCAAGTAGGTAATGGTGGTCACAGGGAATTAGTAGATGCACGTAGATGGGGACGATTTACACATATGTACCAATGGCTACCAATGGCTTTAGGCATTGTATGTACTAGCTCTATCTATAAATACATCAATCTTTGTAAGATCTCTTGTATGTATGTACCTTACCTAAATAAACATTTATTTATTTATTATTTATTTATGAAACGCTGCGCGTACTAGTGGCTTTACAAGATTGTAATTACTATGCTATGTAACCTCAATCCCAATGTACCTTCTTGTATATATATATATAAATTTACCCGAACGATCCGGGCACAAACTGCCCGAAATGCTATGCGTGATAGGTGGCTTTACACGAATGTACGAACTCTTGCATATATAAATAAATAAATACAAAATAATACCAACTTAAATTTAATACAATTTAAAACTAATTTATGGAGGGTGAAGAAAGAACTACTTACCAAAATTTTCAACCAAAATAAATTTATTTGTAATTTTAACCAAATTCATTTTCTAATTGTTAAAATTGCATGTGGTTTCACGGATAGTAATTGGTGGAACACATGTAACTTGTTAACAGGGAAACAGTCTGGTTTAGCTTAAGTTGTGTAGGTTTTAAAATTAGATAAAAATTATTAAAAATATGAAGCAGAGCTCCACATTTTTATGATATGTTTTCAAGCCAAACATGGAATAAATGTAGTCCTTTATTTTAAAGTTTTACAACCCTAATAAACATATTTTTTTCACTGTACAGTAATGTGTTTTAAAATTATGCCTTATTATTGTCACATTAAAAGTATTTTCTGTTCATTTGAATATAAAAGAAACATTTGAATGCTTTTGGGATTTTGAAGTTAAATGTTTTTTCTTCTACAGATTGGCATTTAGATCTCTTGTAAGAAAGTATGGATGTGACCTGTGTTTTACACCCATGATCATCAGTGACTGCTTTCTGCAGTCAATACGAGCCAGACACAGTGACTTCACAACATGTAAAGGTGAATCATATTTTTTGTAACCCCTCAGGATAATGAACTAATTTATGGAGGGTGAACAAAGAACTGCTTTACTCAAGCAATTTTTATCCTCTGTTTTATGTTGGTATATGTAGCACCCTATCAGTATTACCCTTGTTATACCCTTTGATCCATATGTAATCTGTACAGTACTTGAATGGCAGCATCTATGTGGTAGGCTTTACTTAATGAGTTTTGGGATGGGTTTCACTGGATTTTGTTTCTCTAATGAGCAGAGAAATTTCTCCTTTTTGGTGTCTTATGTTACTGGCCTCCTACTGATCCTTTTCCAGTTTACCCAAGGTTGCTGGTTGGGTTATGTTGTCTGTTAGATGTGGCCCTTTCAGCCTTGCTTGACTAACATGGTGTTTGGCATTTTCACATATGGTATTTTCTGGGGGGGAGCCCCGTATGCTTCGCGGAGCCTCCGGGTCTTGCCCAGAAAATAGCGTTTCATTACAGTCAACGGCGTTTTTTTCTTTTTCCCCTCTTACTCATGTTTTGTAGGGTACTGGGCCATTGACTTCTGCCAGACTCCAATTCTAGTCTCCAGTTGATCTGTGCATGGCCAGAGACCTGGTATAGTGTATTGTATGTCTCAGTGGTACAGGAGTCTTAAGCCCTGGGAAGTTAATGAAGGCTACCCAAAAATGACTACAGTATTTAAATAAATTTAATGCTTGTTTTATTTTTTCAGAGGACCGACCATTAATTGTGCAGTTTGCTGCAAGCAAAGGTGAAGACTGGGCTGGTGCAACAAGATTAGTTGCTCCGTAAGTGCATCTGACCTGCATGTTGCTTGTGTAGACTATATGTTGAAGCTGAAGTCATAATTGCCAAGACATTATTTCAGTTTAAAATCCAGTTGGAAAAAATCACAGGAATAATTGGGGGGAGGGGGACATATGACAAGCTGCTGGCTTCCTGTCCCCATCCAGGCCACTAGAGAGATGGTGGCCCTCAGGTAAATTCACATAAATCTTTTTAATTTTTTCTATTTTTTGCTGCCGATGCTGTATTTTACATCTGTATGATTGTGCTGTTAAATAAAAATTACAAGTTCAGGTACTATTTGACTAGTGAATGAACTTTATTGATTTATAGTGCATAATAGTTGAGGACAGACCAAAACACAGTAAATTCTTGTATTTTCAGATTTGTAGGTTGGGTGTCTAATTTTCAACCATGTGTTGTAAGTTGTCTTTTTTTTCATTTTCAAATTACGTCCAAATTCGGCCATATGGGAAAAACGGCCAAAAGCGACGTTATTTTTAAGAGGACAGGTTGCACTCAGATATTGACATCAATCTAAGTAAGGTGACTTTGTTAATCCTGAAACTTTGGTTTTATGTGCAGGGTGCCTCAGTTTTTAAGTAAATATTTGTGTGTTACCATCTTTGTGCTGGTTAGATGGTGTTGCCGATGGGTTTTACTCATCTTTAATTTGCCCTTGGCTGAGGCATTTAGTTTTGCCCACATATTGACCAGACCACACACTAGAAAATGAAGGGATGACGACGTTTCGATCCATTCTGGACCATTCTCAAGTCGATTGTATCAAGTCAATCTCACAATCGACTTGAGAATGGTCCAGGACGGACCGAAACATTGTCGTCCATTCATTTTCTAGTGTGTTGTCTGGTCAACGTATTTCAGCCACGTTATTGTGACTCATCATCTACTTTTGCCCACATGTTTTGCAGTTGTATAATGTAATAGAGTTTTTGTGTAATGTGTTTTATGTTTTTGAATGGTTTTGTCATTTGAAGACCTGACTGAAGGCATTGATTTTGTTGATGGGTAACTGCTTGGGAGAGCTTTATGCTTTTCTGTGACACACTGGGAGTTTTCTTTGCCAGTATTATTCCTCCTTGAGCCTTCTGGTAATGGGTTGTAAAAGACCCCTACCACCTTTTTCTTTAGCTTTACTATTTCTGTAAGTAAAGATAAAGAAGCATGTTCCTACAGCTTTGTTATCTCTTGAGATGTTTATTTCCTCAAACTCCACTGTAACTGTAGCAGTCTGGCTACACCTCTACCCATGCAGTCTTGTTTTTATTATCTAGTATCATATTGGGGAAGTTGCATCCTTTATTTCACATTAGCTTCAGCTCTGTTATTGTAATAATATTTTACTGTAATTTCTGTTATCATTTACTGTATGTCTACTACACTGCAGATGATGAGTCACAATAACGTGGCTGAAGATATGTGGTTTGGATATCACATCTACTACACTGTAATTACATTTGAAATTCATTGACAAATCTTAAAAATCATTCATCTCTACTGGGGGGGGGTGCTTAGTATCTGACTTTATAGTAGAACTGCCACTTAGTCTATGGTCAATCTGGAGGAGGTGGTTATGTATTTTGCTAGTCACATCTGCCCATTCCATTGGGTTGCTGTTGCATATACAAGAGAATGTGGCTGAGTGTTTAATTTAGTGATAGGAGCATAATGGGAGTGTTATCTTTATAATTTTACAGCTACTGTGATGGTGTTGACCTAAACTGTGGGTGTCCACAGCGCTGGGCAATGGCTGAAGGTTATGGAGCCTGCCTCATCCACAAGCCAGAATTGGTGGCAGACATGATCCGTCAGACTCGCAACATGGTCACTGACCCAGACTTCACTGTATCCATCAAAATCAGACTACACAAGGATTATAAGTAAGCTGTTATACATTGTCTTGTGTAGGATTCAGTATCTATGCATAATAATAATAATTGCTTGTTTAACATAAAAGAATTGAGAATGAATTCTATGATAGTTCATAATGAATTGTGTAATCTTGTCTAAGAAGCCCTGTTTTAAGTGCAAGTGGTGGAAACAATCTTTTCTGCTCTGGCTGGTGATGAGTCAAGTTTTATTTGCATTTCACCTATTGGTGAGCTCCTATTACCAGTATGGCAAGGGACAGTCTCCTCGGAATAATTGTCCTAAGGATTACCCTCCAATAGGAGCATAAGAAAGAGAATTTTTAGGTAAAAAAAAAAAGTACGAGTTTGTTTCCAATGGGTCACAATGTAGGATATAAGAAAGAATCTCATTACAGAGCCAAATTTTTCCTATTTGCATCAGGAATGACCTTAGTGTTATTTTCATATGAGTAACAATTGTTTGCATTGATATCAGGGTTACAAATTGTTCCAAGCATTTACTTAGAGTGCTGTTTCCTTTCTGGTGGAATTTTCTTGGCACTGTTGTGATCCCCAGGCTTCCTGTTGCCTCTTTGTGGGGCCCAACGTTCTAATCCTGGTCTCCAGGTGGTGGTCCTGAATCAAAGAGGTCAGAAAGCATTCGTTTCTCAAGGCTTGGATGCTTCCAGACAGTAGTATTTTGAAGCTACCAAGTGAACTACCAGAAAGAGGCATTTCATTACATCCAATGCCTTAGTTCTTGCTTCCTAACAACCGAGTTACATTTGCTTGTGCAAATTATGGTACCCAGATGCGACTCCTTTCTTGTTGTTTGGCCTCTCTTCCTCCTCCCGATTCCCATGGCTTCCAATGTAAATCGACCCCTTCTCTTGCCATTCTGTCATTTGGACTTTGACAAAGGATTTTAAACAATCTGAAAATGCTCAAAACTTTGCAAGTCGGCACACGCAAATTAAAATATAATATATATCTACAGGCATGTTTCTCAAAAATTTCAGACAAACAGTAAACTTTGCCAGACAAATGGAGGCTGCTGGAGCTTCATTCATCACTGTTCATGGGCGTACACAAGACCAACGCGGAGATCCAGTATGTTTGGAAGCAATTGCAGATATCAAAAGTGTGCTCCAGATTCCAGTAGTTGCTAATGGTGATGTCCGATCAATGGATGATGCTCACCGGATACAGAAGATCACGGGTGTTAATGGTATAAAGATTTTCAGCATTTTGTCTATTTTTTTAATTGGTTAATGCAAAAGCATAGTTGTCACTCATCATTGCATATCCTTGGAGAAGGAAAAATATAAATCTATGTAAAAGCAAAGGTCTGCAAATGATTCTTAATACTGTGTGCAGACGAGGAGTCACAATAATGTGGCTGAAATGTTGACCAAACCACACACTAGAAAGTGAAGGGATGACGACGTTTCGGTCCGTCCTAGACCATTCTCAAGTCGAAGGGACGACGACCGACATGTTGTCCCTTCATTTTCTAGTGTGTGATTTGGTCAACATTCTTAATACTGTATTTGGAGATTGAAGTATCTGAAAAACCTGAAGTAAATGGAGTAAGCAGTCTCTAATGTGGACCTCAATAACTCGGATTTCTGTACAATTCGGAAAAAATAGTAAGTTTTAGTTCACTTAATTCAGACAGAAATTCAGATCACTGGCATTTGCTGTCTGGTTACTAAATGACACATAGCAACTTTTCTTTATACCTGTAACATATTTACATTAAAAAATGCAATGATTACAAAAATAATATAAAATATATACAAATCTAAATCTAAAAATAATATAAAATATTATAAGCACTATTTTGATTGATTTTCTCATAAGCACTATTGATAAAACTGCATGTTCAAGGAGTATAGTGTATTTCCCTGCTAAAATTAGGATTTTTTTCCTGGAAGAACTGGCCTCTGTAGCTCTCGAAGCTACCAAGCTGGAGTCTTACAAACTCATGATCAGTAGAACCTGGTGTGGTATTTGAGTGCCTACTGGAGGCCAGGACCAGACTCTGGTCCCCCCTCAGTAGAGGCATAAGGAAGAGGGGATACTAGATCAACCACATTACCAAAGCAAACGACCACCATGAAGGTAGAAAGTATCAAAACGAGCACCTGCTTGTTCAAAATTTTCAACCTTGATTTGAACTATGTGTACACACGATTTGAACTGTGTACACACTTGTTGTCCAGGACTAGCTGTTGATTAACTCAACCCTGCCACAAGATTACAGCCTCAGAAATGCAAGGGTCTGAGGCAGCTGCTTCAGTCAGTCACGCACCTGGTGTGCTACGGTACAGTCCTTGGTTTCTTATTTTGGGGGCAAGGTTTCTTGCTGGATGGTTGCATTCGCCTTCCTGTTCCGTCTGGTGCTTCCTGTGTTCTCATGCCAGACTTTCTGGCTTTTTGGGAATAAGCCAGAATAAGAATTGTATATGGGTGGTAATTCAATTTTTTCGTATTCTCTTGTGCTCTCCTCCTGCCCTGGTCTGCTCTTTTAATGTTTTCCTCACTGTGGTGAGATAGCTTGGGGAGGAATACAGAGGTGAGCACTCCCAGAAATTAAGCATTAAATGTAATTAAACCTCTTTCTGGTGGTCCCCCTCTGTATCTCTCCATTTCTCTTCTTCCTTTCTCTTCTTCCCATGATACTCAGGAAGTGTTGCTTGAGCAGTGCATGGATGACTGAGGTAGCTAGACCAGGGACCCTTAAGTTGGTAGGGTGCCATCTGATGGTGAGGGGTGTTGAGCCTAACTAATGGCTGGTCCAGGACAATGAGTGCTTACATAGTTTAAATCAGGGGTTGTAAATATTGTCTAAGTCATTGCTTGTTTTTATGCTATCTGGTGATTTTTCCCTTCAGTATTGTGGTTAATCTACTATCTCCACTCCCATATACATCTTTTGATGGGGCTAGATTCTGATTCTGGCCTCCAGTAGATGCTCATAATTTAATTCATCTGGCACCCTACATATAGTAACTGAGTGGACCCATCCCAGCACTGTGAACTTGCCCACTAATCAGGTTATTGTACAGAATTTGATTAAGATAGAAGTTAAATCTGTAATGGTCAGTTGAAATTTTTTGCTATCATTCTATTTTGTTTATTTTATGAAAATGCTGCCACAACAATATAAATTCAGTATATGGAAATATGAATCAAGTTAGTTGCACTACAAAACATTTATATTTTTGTTCATTATTTTGACATTTGTATCTCTGGGTGATTTAGATTGGGATCATTCCCTAAATGATCCAATTTAAAAATCTTAATACAGTACTGTATTAAAAAAAAAAAGTATGAAATTTAATCTTTGTATTTTTCTTTTTTAGGTGTAATGGCAGCACGAGGAATGCTAGAAAACCCCGCTATGTATGCAGGTTATACAACTACGCCACTTGAATGTGTCAAAGATTGGGTGAACGTTGCTCTGGAGACTGGAACACAATTCACATGTTTTCATCAGCACCTTATCTACATGATGGACAAGTCTCTAACACGGGCTGACAGAAGATACTTCAATGTATTAGGGAGCACCTCGGGCGTTTTAACATATTTAACTGAGAAATATATGATAGAATTTTCTTGTAGTTTTCATGTAAACCTTCTTCAGTAAACTTTGTATGATTGTCAGTATATCCATAGACACTGAAGTAATAACTATTATTCTAATTTGTAAAAAAAAGGGGTGGAAACTATTCCCACATAATTTCTAGGAAGAACAACTCGGTAGCTCCTTGAGCTTTCCTTTGGTATCATCAAACCTTGACAGGCCTTGATGACACACATCAGGCCTCTTGAGAGACATCTGTCACCTGAATAATTCCACAAGGGCCGTGATGAGGGTTCGAACTTACGTCCAGGATGATCCTTAATTGACTGAGCCACGAAATGGTCAAAGATTGTGGATTGTAGATTTATTCATTTGATATATCACGCTATTGTGATTTCTGTATGTATCTGTCACCTACTGGGCGCCACAACCAGAATCTGGCTCTGAGGTGAGGGAAGTGGGATATCAGATATTAACCACAAAGTTGGAGAAACCTACCAGAAAGAATTGGCTTAACAAAACAAGTGACTGCTTGAGGGAAATTTTGGTACCCATAGGAAAATAAAGCGAATAATTATTGTTGCTAGGTAAATACCCTGATTGTGATGTGCCTGACTACCTGTGAACAGGTGAACAAAGGTATTAGATGAAAGGAAACATGCCAGACCATATTTGTCTCGTCAAAAGGTAACAGGGATTTGGCATTTACAGCGTCAGCAGGTAGGCGGTTCCAGGGGTCAATACCCTTGTGGGTGAAAAAAAAAAAAAATCTGTTCTCAATCCTACATTGTGGTTTGTTGAGCTTGAAACCATTGCTCCTTGTTTGTGTTACATCTGACCTTTTGAAGAAATTTTCTGGTTCAACGTAACTTGATACAGGGACAGTTTATCTTTTAACACAAAACTGAATGATGCAGAGGTCTTTCTGATTTTCATGTTACCTGACCTGTAGTGTAGTGGCTAGTGATCATTCCAGATTTACCAAACAAAATAATAATAATAATTATAATAATTTTTATTCAAAAGAATGTGTGTACACAGAACATAAGAGTAATGTACAAATGTAGGGGACAGGAATTACACATACTAATGAAGTCACTATTATGCAAAGCGTTTCAGGCAAAACTTAAATATAGAAAAAAATTAAAGGTGTGAGGGGTAAAATACTTAATATTAAGAGAGAAGTAAGCTAACAAAATGAGAACGTTCAAGGATAATAACATGAATACAAAAAAAAGGAGATACGTAAAGACAGGCATGAAGTATTACATTATGGAGTCAGTAGTTCTAGTACCGCTTTAAATAACTTTTTTTGAGACTAAAGATATACCAAATTGCTTTAAATAGATGATGTTGCGATAGCAGCTGTATCTTAAGTTTCTCTATGTTAAAGTTGTATTAGAGAGGGATGTCACCTCATATTACACCTTGAGTAGTATCTTTCAAGTATTACCTATACAGTATATTTCTCTAGTTACATCTAGATAAATGTATGTTCAAGTTCATGTCCATGTATGATAAATGTTACATAAAATCACACAATGGTCCTTCAGGTAATAACTCTTGCTATTTAGGCCTATTTCAAACTAATGCCACAAGTAGGGTCTTGACCTCTTGGGCACTTTTAGCACTGTAGGCTTTTGTTCCTGACAAAATTGGTAAAATACGCAACTTGATTGAAGGTCTTGTAGCACAGTGGTCGGTGCAGCTAGGTCACTGCCAGAAGATCCCGAGTTCGAGTCTCATAGCATTTGGGCATGTTTCTGTTTACCTAATAATTATGTTCACCTAGCATTAAATAGGTACAACTGTTGTGATGTATTTGCACTCTGGGGAATGTTAATAGTTGGTCTAAGGGGATCTTCGATAAACCTAACTGGCTTCATGTTCAGACGAAGGGAAACCATATTATATAGTCTGGCTTGGCACTGATAATTACGGTACTTATCTAAATAAAGTGTACCTGAAGTTGCAGTAACAATCTCTCAAATTAATTCGGAAACTTAATGTAGTAATTACAAAAACATGTTATATATAACAGAATAAATGAGTATCTCCATATTGAATTGATTACAGACTGACGAGTAGAGACTTAATTTTTACCGCCAACGTCGGTTAGTTTACGGTGCACGTCTTTGCAACACGTGCTCGCCTTTCAAAGTTCCCGCTCAATTATTATCTACCTAATTTGGAAAATATCCTTATACTGATCTATTATTTTAGTTTCTTATAATTAACAAAGACTGAAAAATAAGCAAGCTTCAAATATATGGAAAAATATTCACTATTAATTTTCCGTTTATTCTCAAATATTATATTCAAACACCTAACGACCACATGCGTTTGTTTACATCGGTGTAATCAATAGGTTGAATCAACTGTTTGAACTCTATTTCCGTATCTCGGTTTTAAACTAGACTAAAACTTATTATTGAGACAGTTGTTGGGGCTTGGAATATATTCAAACAATTCATTTTGTGGATTATTTTGGCGGGAGAGTTGTGGAGGCGCGAGCAGCGAGGGTCCCCGACCAAGCCAAGCGTGTACCGGGCCCAGGAGCCAGATTTGCATGCCGCAGAGGTCTAGAGGCCTACACCATATGCCTCTTTTCTCATTTCTTATAAGGTCTGTTACCCGTGCCTTCACGTCACTACGCATCAGTAGCAATTTGCTCAACCGGTTTAATTATAGCTTTTGGCCGCTATCTAAGAACTGTCATCAGTATCCCCAAGTGAGACAATATTTTAGTGTTTTCATCACCTCTGATATCCTGGGACCTTCCAGCTTAAACTGTGCTCGTGTTTCAGTTTGGAAAGAACGACACACTTGTCTTTCACACACCCGAGACTTATTTAGCTTTAAAGTTTACAAATCACCGGTTAGACTTGTTTATAACATGTCTAATTCAGAACAAGGTGTGGGAAGCTCCGTCTTAACCAGTGAGAAGCAGCCAAGTGTCCCAAGTAATCTTGAGGCAGACAGCATACCTTCAGAGGATGATCATGAAACCCAAAAAGTGATCAGTAAAGAAACAGCATCTGGTGAGGTTTGTTTAAGTGTCGAAGCTGAGGATAATATTTCAACTGAAGTAAAGGATGAAGGTGATGTCAATAATGAACTGAAAGACAGCGAGGGTAAACCAGAGTGTAAAGTGTCCAGTGATAATTTTATACCTGAAACAGATAAATCAGATGAAGTTCCAAAGAAATCTAAAAATCAGTTAAAAAGAGAGAAAAAGAAAGCACTTTGGAATGAACAAAAGGAAGAATGGAAGGAAAAGAAGAGGCAGAAGAAACTGGAGAAAGAAAAACAAGAAATGGAGGAATTAAAGGTAAGTAAATTATCAGATGAATGTTATTTGTAAAAGGCTTTGTAAGATTAATGCTGCGAGTACATTTTCCTATTTTTCTATTTCATTGTGGTTATATTTACATATACAGTATAGATATATATGGAAGCTTGAATATTTCCCAAGTGACATTTGTATAACAGTTTACTTATTAATTCTAAATTACCTGAGCCTAGGCAACTAGGGTGGAAGCCCAGTAAAGTACCAATGATGACATAACTATTAGAGTGGGTATATTGTAGTACTGTACTGGGCTTGCACCCTGGCGGCCGTGGTTCAAGCTCTTATGGGTCAAAATGAATTATATAAAAATATATATATAGACAACCATGTGCTTTTTGGATATCTTGGGACACATAGTCGCTATCAAGAAAAGGGGTTTGTCATCCTGAAAAAAAATTACAATTTTAGGGAAAAAAAATTGACAATTTTGTACTCACTAGTATGAAGTTCTGAGTGGCTTCTAAAGTTGAAGAATATTATTAATTTTGTATAATTTAGATTATAGTTGTGATGTGGAGATTGAAGGTAATAACATAGCCTCAAATGTTGAGGTGCTTGGGTCATGTGATGAACTAGGTACAGATTATAGGTCTAATGCAAACTTTCATGGAAGCCCTTGCCAAAGAGCATTCAATTGAAATTTGCTTCATAATCTGTTTTTGTCTTTAAAAACTGCATGTACATATTGCACAGGCTCATCATCTTCCAAGTGCCCAAATCACTGTGACCTAACTCCATGAACATTAATAAGGGCTTCAAAATGTTTATAAATTTTCTTCATGCTTTCATTTTCTTCTTGCACTCCATCTTCATCCTGGTTTTCTTCCACCTCCTGCTCATTGTAAATAAATACTGTATATAATTTTGCTATCAGTCATGTTTTTAAAAGTCTGGGCTTCTGAAAGTGTAATCTTTCTCACTTGGTACTCGGTGCAGGCACCACTTCTTGAGATGCCACTCTCAACCTTCATTTTTAGCTCATCACTTTCTTGAAAGTTATCACTGAACACATTTTCGTACTGGTACATATTGTGTTTGTAGGAGGGAATATATGACAAATTACTGATAAGTTATTTGAATTCGTAACCATCAAACTACACGAAAGTTTGTAAATTTTGCCAATAAATGCAAGCCAATAAATGCAAAAACATCATTGAAATGAATTCTCCAGCGCCACTCCAAGTATACACCACAAAGATAAACACTGGCACCTCACTGCTGTCAGCGCTCGCGGCTTTATCACACATTTTATTCAGACCTTTATTCACACGCTCTTACCACTTTATCCATACTGTCACTTGACAGTATGGATAAAGTGGTAAGAGTACTACCATACTCTTACCTCTTTATCCATACTGTTATATAATATGCTTTGTTCCTATTTATTGTCATAAGGGGCTGGTATTATATATCATTAATTATGGTTATAATAGGAACTGGCTTTGTTTGCAGTAATTAATAGATTTAATTATTGAAATTAGCATCTTTTTAACCCATTATTTTTTAAGCAGCATACAGGTATAAATATGTACATCTAGTGAAATTTAAGAAATTTATAAAATAATTGTTAATATTTTCTTATTTTAAATAAAATCTCACAGGCGTTACTTGTCTATACTGTACACTGATTAAGAATAATACATACAAAATTAAACACTTTAATAATTTCACAAATAACCTCATTAATAGGTGTTGTGATTTCCCATTGTCGGTGACAAAGCCTGTTAGGGGGGGGGGGGGGACCGCAATAAGCCTAAACCAATGAATGATTTTCCCAGAAATTTAACCCAAAACAGTTTCCCAATTCCCAGTTGAAAAGAAACATCGCATAAAGTGTATGGAAATTTGCCCAAAATGTCAGGTCTTCTGGTTACAAGCCAACTGTGCTGACAACTCTACCAGAGGTTATGTAAAATACCGTACCATGTACAGTACAGTACTTCAACTCT
The DNA here is from genome assembly GCF_040958095.1 of Procambarus clarkii. Lineage (NCBI taxonomy): Eukaryota > Metazoa > Arthropoda > Malacostraca > Decapoda > Cambaridae > Procambarus > Procambarus clarkii. Next base: position 12,704,949 of record NC_091162.1, read on the forward strand.
ATCATTTAAACTAAAAAAAATATGTATTAGAAAATACTAGCAAATATTTATTTCATTTTACACTTCTGGCAGATTTTCAATTCTTTAATTGTATAATGACTTGGGTAGATGCCTAGAAATATTCATTAGCATATGGGTTAGATAATAAATAATCTGAGTTCTGGCATCAAACACCACAAATAATTTAAAAACTTCACTGCACACCAACACACCATGCAATCTTTCATATTTATAGAGGACCTTTATGTTCCGTGGGTTAAGGTGGCTGATGCCAGTATGATATTCAACTTTTCTTATGGCTGGATACCTTGAGGTTACCTTGAGGTGCTTCCGGGGCTTAGTGTCCCCGCGGCCCGGTCATCGACCAGGCCTCCTGGTTGCTGGACTGATCAACCAGGCTGTTAGACGTGGCTGCTCGCAGCCTGACGTATGAGTCACAGCCTGGTTGATCAGGTATCCTTTGGAGGTGCTTATCCAGTTCTCTCTTGAACACTGTGAGGGGTCGGCCAGTTATGCCCCTTATGTGTAGTGGAAGCGTGTTGAACAGTCTCAGGCCTCTGATGTTGATAGTTCTCTCTCAGAGTACCTGTTGCACCTCTGCTTTTCAACGGGGGTATTCTGCACATCCTGCCATGTCTTCTGGGCTCATGTGATGTTATTTCTGTGTGCAGGTTTGGGACCAGCCCCTCAATATGTGGATACCAGGTTATTGCAGTACTGTATGGAAATGTTGCCAAATAGTACTGAATGGTAGGAGGATATAATTTCAACCACAATATACATGGTTATACTTGTAAATTTTCCTTATAAATCAGTGACATTGTTTGGCTGAATAGGGAAAGTTGAACTCCTGCAATATAAGCCTATACTGTATATACACACAGCCACCTACACAATTTTACAATCTACTGCCATGAATATGGTGTTATTTTATAAACATCTCTTGCTATATTGTACATAGGGTAGCCTACCATTGGTATGTCTTGAATTATATTACTGTACATTATTCCCATTTTTTGAATCCCAACTTTAGTTAGACAAATATTTCTCCAGTGCTAGTTTATATGAAAGTTTGCCCCCCCCCTTCATGTGTGGGTGTGGGGTGTGAGATGTGCCAGGGGTGGGAAAAAGAAGAGCCAAGAGCCAATATGGCCAAACCATCCTTTTTGACATGTCCCAGACCGTCCTCTCTTGCCTTTCATGTGTGGGTTGGGCTATATATTTTCAGCCACGTTATTGTTACTCAGTTGATTGACAGTCTAGAGGCGGGACGAAAGAGCCGAAGCTCAACCCCCCCCCAGCAAGCCTAATTTATTTATATACAAGAAAGTACATGGGGTTGTGACAGTACATACATGATGGTTGAGTGTTATATTCTTTCACAACCACTATCACACATAGCGTGAGTACAATTAGACGAGTACAGAGACATATTTGGAAAAGGGAGGTACACAAATTAGGGGACACAGGTGGAAACTAACTGGCCTACAGAAAGAATTATTTCAGTGTAGGAATGGTGAACAAATCGAGTGTTCTAAGAAGTGAATTGAAGGCAGCAAACTCCCCAGCTTATGATCATGCACAAGATGCTCCGAAATTTGTACGCAATGGACAGAATCGAAGAGCTGAAGCTCAACCCTCTACAAACGCAATCTTAATTGACTACAGGATAATTCTCTTTCAAGTTGATAAATAGTATAGTATACCATTCGACATGTTACGTTTTTTCTAAATTATTTACAGAAAACGTATTTCATAACTTACCGTGTTAAATATTTTCTTAAAAAATAAAATTGCTGCAAATTCCTCAATGAGGCGTATGCCACAGTCACTGAAAACGAAGTACGAGTAATTAAAAGCGTGAATATTCTTAATTACTTTGGCTAATGTTAATCCTTTGGTGAAGCATGAATTCAAGGGAAGCAAAATTCCCGAGCGTGTTCTGCAAAATGCCGCGAGCATTTGGAGATTAATGGAACACGATCGCGTTTGTGAGGTTTAAATGATCAAAGTAGATTATTCTGTTTTTGTGTTGAAGGGCAAGTGTTGTTAACAAACAGAGGTGGGAAGGGCCATTGGTAGGGAGGGATTGAGAAGGGGGGGGGGAGGTTCTGTAAGGGGGAAATGTGTAAGAAATACGGTCTGTAAGGGCGGGTTCTAATTCAAATTCAAATATTTATTCAAGTTACTACAGGAGTGTATCAAGTGGACTACTACGCGAGGTTGTTCACCTCTCACTGGCACTATGAATATTTGCTGCACAGTAAATTCCAAAGAGTTAGGAAGCACTTTTTGTCATATAGAAATCCATATAAATGCCTAGGACTATGACTTTCTATCCTGCCTTCGAGGACACAGAATGAGAGAGGAATCTTAGGAGGGTAGAAATAGCCTAAGCTACTCTATCCCTTTGAGATGTATTTTCTTGTCTCAATACACATACTTAAACTAGAATTGCAATTAAATTACGTCCTGGATGGAGTTAATCAGAAACACAAATTAAAGAAAGCTAAAATTTCAAAGGAGCTGGCTGAGAAACTGCCTACCACTGAAATTTCCATTCAAAAATTCTCTGGACCAAGGAAACGTCCTACATTGAAAATCTGTATATGTCACACTCATAAAAAAAGAAAAGAAAAACGTTAGTAAGAGCTCAGCAAAAAAACTACGGACCCATCTGCATAACCTCATATCTGCAAGCTCATGGGAAGGAATCAAGTAAATCATTGACAGTGCACGAATAATCAACACCACATTATATTATTAAAAACAAGTCACCTTTATTAACCGGGTCACGTTTCTTGGAAACTGTTCAGTTATTCAGATAAAGGACTTCCAGCAAACAGGCTCAGACTTTTCTAAAGTTTTTGATAAGGTACAATTGGAAAGACGGGTAAAGAAATTTAAAGTACATTGAATAAATGGGGAAATTCTAGAATGGATAAAAGAATGTCTAAAATAAAGAAGGCAAAGGGTCGCCATAAATGGAAATAAATGTGACTGGAAAAAATGTGGAGTGTGCAGTACCGCAAGGATCCATCTTGTTATATGTATCAATGTCAAGAGAATATAATTTACCACGTCAGATCTGCTGATGACAAAGATTTATGGTAAAGCAAGAAAATAATATCATGGCCTTACAAAGAAGCCTACAAAAATTCCACAAAAAGACTGACAAATGCTTTTTTAATAATGAAAATGCAAGACCTTGTATGTAGGGCATGATAACTACCATGCAGCAGATTGTTGAAGAAAAGGACCTAGTACAGTAGTTAGAATTTATCAGTCATTAAAAGTTGCACACCAAATGGAAACTACTGTAAAAAATAAGATCTTAGAAAAAATTAGATCTTGACGTCAAACGAACCTTTGACGTCAAGAAAAATCAAAGTGTTTATTCAACTGTAAGTCTCTGGAGCTCCCCTATTTCGACTATTGTATCCAAGCATGTAGACCTTACATTCAAAAGACCATATCTGCCTTTTAAGCAAAATATTATAATAAATGATTAGACACCAATATAAATCCTAAGTACTATTTCTGTATTACCTGTTTGATGGGGTTTTGGAAGTTCTTCTACTCCCCAAGCCCGGCCCAAGGCTTGGACCAGGCTTAACTTGTGAGAGTTTGGTCCACTAGGCTGTTGCTTGGAGCGGCCAGCACGCCCACATACCCACCACAGCCCGATTAGTCCGGCACTCCTAATAGAAAATTATTTAGTTTTCTCTTGAAGATGTCCACGGTTGTTCCGGCAATATTTCTTATGCTCGCTGGGAGGTTGTTGAACAATCGTGGATCTCTGTACGGTGCAAGATACTACCAGAGTGCCTTACACCATACTTCCTAATCGGGTCGTATCCTAGAGCGGTCTGAACTCCACGCTCTGCAACTGTCCAACGTAACATTGGTTGGTAGTCAAACCTGGTGCTTCACAGCGCTTCAGCGGGAGGATTATGACAGCCAACCCGTCCTCGACTCAAGTCCATTACATCCAGCGGTCGACCCCACTGACGCATTCATAAATTTTTACATGCTGTTCATTCAAAACGGGAATGTTCTCAAATATAAATTAATATTATAATATATTAGGATATTGTGCATATATAGGTATAGGTTAGGTTAGGTGTTTAGGTTCTGTTGGCGATTATTTGTATTTGTTTTACGCGAGTGAAACATTTACAGTGTTGTGGTTCGAACAAAATTCGTCAGTGAAGCACTTGTTCCGGAAGTGTTCGAACGAAATCAATTGTGAGTCGTGTGTAAACCGTTTTTCATTCATAAACAGGGGGTTTGGCGGGTGCATGGAATCACTTTTGGGTCTTTGTTTGGAGGACGGGCTGACGACAGCAGCCCTTTCGAATCAGCAAAGGCCAAAAGTCATTACACAGCCTCAAGCCCTCCTGTTTATAAATGAAAAACGCTTTATACACGAATGACAACTGATGACGTTTGAACAATTCTCAAACAGTACTTTGCTGGCGACCTCTGTTCGAATCGCAGTTCTGTAAATGCTTCACCCGCGTACAGTACTTCAAGCGCAAATAATCGCCAACAGAACCTAAATAATATATAATAATAATATTAATATATGTAAGAAAACAAATTTATTTTAATATACATTATGTTAAAATTGACGAATGAGTCATGGGGGAGGCAGACGATCGCCCCTTTAACCAGCCTAGCCAGAGAACAGTTTGATAAATGTTAACTGTCACTCTTGCTCGTTAACATTCACGGACTAATTGTCCACAATTGAGGAAATATTCCTCGTGGTCTACACTTTTCCATACTACACTTGTTGTTATAGATTCAGCTACTCGAAACAAAATGTTCCAAGTAGCACGGGCTATGGCGAGCCCGTAGTGGACTTACCTGCCACAGGAGCGGTGCTATGTGACTTATCAAGTGGTGGGCAAAGTCGATATATAAAATAAGAACCTGAGGTGAAAGGCGAGAAAGTAACAAGGATACCATAGGTGCAACAGATATAAAGAAAACGGCAGAATGCCAAATGGCGAAGAGAAAATGTTGAAATTAGAGATAAGAAGGATAACAATGGTTATAGTTGATGGTTAATGACCCGCCGGCTGTCTCACCCCCCCCCCCACCCTCCAACAGCTGACCTGGGGGAGGAGAGGTGTGGACAGACAGTGATTGACTGCTGTCAATCACACGGAGCGTGACCAAGTGTTGCGTGAGTTACCTGAGCGTGACCATGTGTTGCGTGAGTTACCTGAGCGTGACCAAGTGTTGCGTGAGTTACCTGAGCGTGACCAAGTGTTGCATGAGTTACCGGAGCGTGACCAAGTGTTGCGTGAGTTACCGGAGCGTGACCAAGTGTTGCGTGAGTTACCTGAACGTGACCAAGTGTTGCGTGAGTTACCTGAGCGTGACCAAGTGTTGCGTGAGTTACCTGAGCGTGACCAAGTGTTGCGTGAGTTACCTGAGCGTGACCAAGTGTTGCGTGAGGGCGGTAACTGCTGACGACTGGTAATGGCACGTTAAGCCGACCAGAGTATCAAGCAGCTTGTGTTACAACAGTTGCAACTGTAATTCGCAACATGGGACTTATTTTATATATTTTTAAAATTAGGCTATTTTTTGTATAGTCAGTGTATATAATTAATAATAATTATAATCCTTTTGTCGGCGACAGGCAGCCTGTATAACATTATATATATATAATATATATATATATATATATATATATGTCGTACCTAATAGCCAGAACGCACTTCTCAGCCTACTATGCAAGGCCCGATTTGCCTAATAAGCCAAGTTTTCCTGAATTAATATATTTTTTCTAATTTTTTTCTTATGAAATGATAAAGCTACCCATTTCATTATGTATGAGGTCAATTTTTTTTTATTGGAGTTAAAATTAACGTAGATATATGACCGAACCTAACCAACTCTACCTAACCTAACCTATCTCTATCGGTTAGGTTAGGTTAGGTAGCAGAAAAAGTTAGGTTAGGTTAGGTTAGGTAGTCAAAAAAACATTAATTAATGAAAACTTGGCTTATTAGGCAAATTGGGCCATGCATAGTTGGCTGAAAAGTGCGTTCTGGCTATTAGGTACGACATATATATATATATATATATATATATATATATATATATATATATATATATATATATATATATATATATATATATATATATATATATATATATACATACACACGTTAAACTTATATCGTGGTCCCCCCATAGGTCGTAATACTGATCCTCCCCAGCGTCTATAACGAATCCAGCTGTGCTACGGAGACCCCAATCCGCTGTCAATTTACTTCACCAAAAGAATCCAATCTTTTATTTTGAGGAGTTTTCGTCGATTAAATATAGTAGCTTAGGCATGTAGAGGGAATCCTCTTTTTTTAACTGCGCTTGGCTGAATTTAACTAGAATGAAGGCTTTCTGAAATCTAATCTCCCTCATAAAATGCCTTAATCGAGTGGATTCGTCAAGAGGATTTCGATCGTCCGTGCAAAACGCTTTGAGTGCCAGATTACGCGGGCTTCAAAGACCAGTAGTGGAGAGGGAGAGTTCAAGATGGGGGAGGAATTTATCAACTTCCCTGCCTCCCTTTCCCCCCTGCTTGCCTATCTCCCCTAGTACCTACCTTACATTCCTCACGACGTATTTATCATTCTCTCTCTCTCTCTCTCTCTCTCTCTCTCTCTCTCTCTCTCTCTCTCTCTCTCTCTCTCTCTCTCTCTCTCTCTCTCTCTCTCTCTCTCGTTCTCCGTGCGTCACTCTACCATTTTCCCCTCTCCTGCCCACCGACAGATCCTCCCTCTCAAAGGAAATTGAATTTTTCACTGGCTCTTGCTTGCGTGCTGGGCCGGTCTTGACTGACGAGTTACCGTCATAATATTATTGGTGCTGGAGGCGATGCGGGGCGCGATCTGGTGCCGTCTAACACCTTTGATGGCGTCGTGGTGGGGGTGACTTATCGCACTCTCTTCCTCCAGTCCTGGTAGTTCAACCTGCCTGATTTGTTGTGGGGGTGGTGGTTGTAGTACTACTGGTACCTGGTTGATACCTGGTTGATGGGGTTCTGGGAGTTCATCTACTCCCCAAGCACGGCCCGAGGCTCTAGGCTTGTCTTGTGAGAGTTTGGTCCACCAGGCTCTTGCTTGGAGCGGCCCGCAGGCCCACATATACCTGGTTGATGGGGTTCTGGGAGTTCTTCTACTCCCCAAGCCCGGCCCGAGGTTCTAGGCTTGACTTGTGAGAGTTTGGTCCACCAGGCTGTTGTTGCTTGGAGCGGCCTGCAGGCCCACATACCCACCACAGCCCGGTTGGTCCGAAACTTCTTTTAGAAAACAGTCCAGTTTTCTCTTGAAGATGTCCACGGTTGTTCCGGCAATATTTCTTATAGTCGCTGGGAGGACGTTGAACAACCGCGGACCTCTGATGTTTATACAGTGTTCTCTGATTGTGCCTATGGCACCTCTGCTCTTCACTGGTTATGGGGGGGGGTTTATTCGAAGTGGTATTAGTAGTTGTGGTTATGGTGGTGGGTTATATCACTAACCCAAAAGGTGTTGAGTTAGTGATAGTGATGATAGGAATAATGGGAATGTGATATTAAAAATAAGAGTAATAGACTATTTAATAGAGAGTTTGGTTAGTGTTTCATGGTCTCTTGAGAGTTCAGGATAGCCGAGTACAGGTTATCCTTTACAATTCACACATTTCCTCCTCATATTAACCCATATTCATACTAAATTCCCCTCTTATCTGTCCATAATTGTTTCTTACTGAATTGTTAACTTTCCTCACGAGGAGATAAAACAAAGAAAAACTATGATGATGATAATAATAATAATAATAATAATAATAATAGGCTACGTATTTTTTTGTTTAGATAGCCTAAAAAAAATGTTTGGGTGGGATGGCCCTATATGTTTATACTGGTGTAGTCATGATGAAATATTGAGAGTTGTAGATCTTTACCAGCTTTACTTATTAGGGTAAATTGGAGGCGATTATTACGTACGACGTTCTGGAATACGCAACTTAACGGTCAACAATGTGTTGAGTGCTGTTAGGGACAGTTAGCCAAGCCAGCTGTGTCAGTAACTGGGGGCCAGATTCACGAAGCAGTTACGCAAGCATTTACGAACGTGTACATCTTTCCTCAATCTTTGACGGCTTTGATTACATTTATTAAACAGTTTACAAGCATGAAAACTTGCCAATCACCTGTTGTTATTGTTATAAACAGCCTCCTGGTGCTTCGGAGCTCATTAACTGTTTAATAATTGTAAACAAGGCCGCCAAAGATGGAGAAAAGATGGACAGGTTCGTAAGTGCTTGCGTAACTGCTTCGTGAATCTGGCCCCAGGTCAAATGGGGCATTTTCACCTAATGTTGCCATGCGAGATCCGGTCAAATATTTTTCAAATGTAACGTCGTGTCAACCAACTATTATTTTTAAACTGAAATTGACATTTGAGACCTGAACTCTTGTAAGGGTATTGTAAATTGTGGGAAGCTTCAGAGTTAGGACCATTTGCAGAGTGCAATTTCCTGGTGTGTTGGTATGTGGGGCAGCGGTTGCCAGGTTCCAGCTCTACATTCCTCTACTGTTTACCTATCGACAACTCCGAATTTACAAACCCAAGTATCTTGTGCAAATATTCCCGCTCCCTCTCGTGTATTGGACCTGTAACAAATGCTCTGCTGCCAACAGGTGTTAAATTGGAATGCGTATTTTTGTTATGCTTTAGACTTTCATGTTGGCTGCATCAAAGTGCCAGGTGCCTGGTCCACCGTGGTCCACCGTGGTCCACCTTGGCCCACCCTGGCCCACCCTGGCCCACTGGCCCACCTGGTATTGTTGTGGGGGGAGGTTTTTGTCGCGAGTAACCTACGCTTTCAAAATGATAAAATACTCAGGACAATGAATGTTATTGATGTTGTATTCAGTTTTAAATGTCAACTTTTCTAACTAATATTGTGAAGGTTTTTGTCTTTTAATAACATTCTTTTAGGCTGGAACTTTGTAGGCAATTGTGTGTATTGTATGAATGTGGTCAATGCTGACCATTGTTATGCTATATACGTTTTTTGAAAGCATCTACATTCATATAATATTTAAATATTCCGGCTCATTGTTTTTTTGTATAAACACAATAATTAAAGCAGACAACACGTTAATAAATGTATTGTTATATAGGCTACTGCATATAAATGAAAAATTCGCATGACGGTGAAATGATTCAATGTATGACATAATTTTTTTTAAAACGATTAATGGCTAAAAAGTAATAGCCTACATATTTTCCTTTGACTCTAAAGCGAAACAAAAATCTCTGTTAGCGTTTCATTGCGTTAAAAAAATATATATATATATATACGGAGGTGCATTTGACTGGTGGAAATATTAGAGCGGGGGTCCTGATACCGCTGAAGAGTGCCGGCGACTCTAATGGAAACTGGTGCCAGCGATGTTGTCTCATTAATTAAAACATTAATATTAATGGGGTTTGGCACAGCTTGTTTGTATAAATCTCTGTTTTGCATTCTACATTTATTAATATTATTATCAAGGCGTAGTATATCATTATTACTTATTAGTATGGTGTTATAGCCTGGTGTAGGGATTTGTCGTAGGCTACGAGCAAGGACGGTGAGATTATTTAAGAGATTATATACATTATTATTTCCATTTAAATTTGTAGTGTGGTCCCACCGATAACATTGTTGTGTGACACTGTAATTTTAGTCTGGCAGTATAAATTTTCGATGTGATGGTGGTATTTGTGGTGCTTTCACAAGTTATACTGAAGTGACTAGAGGCGCCACAAGTTAGGCTACTTCAGTTTTTGGTGAGGAAGATGGACAGATATAGTGTGTGTATTCACCTATTTCTGCCTGCAGGTTCGAGCTCTAGCTGTTGGATCCCGGTTTTCTAGCCGCCAGTTGTTTAATGCAGTGTGTGTGGGGTGGGGGGGGGAGATGGTCAGAAGCGGTGTGCTCACCTAATTGTGCTTGCGGGGGTTGAGCTCTGGCTCTTTGGTCCCGCCTCTCAACCGTCAATCAACAGGTGTACAGGTTCGTCAATCAACAGGTGTACAGTGTGTACTCACCTATTTGTGTGTGTGAGAGAGAAAGCAACACGACAACATTGCAGGAAAGAGGGAGGGAATATTGCTTGATGTAATCAGTCTATTATCCCCCTTTATTAATATTTATATGCCACTCCACCCAACGAACGGGGAACAGTGATAGCCATTGTGATAGTGATGTTGATAGTCTTGGTGATGGTGAGTCTTGGTAGTAGTGATGGTGATAGTCTTGGTGATAGTCTTGGTGATGGTGAGTCTTGGTAATAGTGATGGTGATAGTCTTGGTGATGGTGAGTCTTGGTAATAGTGATGGTGATAGTCTTGGAGCTACCAATAGTTACATTTAGGTGCCACTGAAAATCCCATAAATTTTGATGGCGTCTATTACAAATAGGGAAGCAGGGCGTCCCGTTGCCCCCTAGAGGCCTAGACCACACTCAAGTGACCCCGAGAACTTCCACAGTTGCATTGAAATCCCCGGAATTACCACGAAATACACCGGTCAATAGGTAGACGGGCGCAGAGCACAGAGACATGCGGAGGAATATGACCAGAACATGAAATTGTGGTGTGAGGAGAAGGGTGAAGGCAGGGTGTAGAGGGGACGGAGATAAAGAAGGGGTGTAGAGGGGTGGACACACAACATATACAAGGGAAGCGAGGGGCCGCACAGAAAGAATATGTTGGACGGCCATGGAGAGAGAGAGAGAGAGAGAGAGAGAGAGAGAGAGAGAGAGAGAGAGAGAGAGAGAGAGAGAGAGAGAGAGAGAGAGAGAGAGCACAGGGGAGTGAAGTGTGTTGATTGAGAATGTTATGGGGTGCAGTAGTGGGTTGGATGAGGTGGTGTGTTGATAATGGAGTACTGTGGGTTTTTTATTATTATTTTCTACCACATTTACGATGCTAACCAGCATATTTACATATTGTTCTGTCCCCCTTGGGCAGTAGTGTGGTGTGGATGTGAGATGACGGTGTGTTTGTTGTGGTGGCGTGTGGTAGTTATGTCTTTTGAAATAATCCTGCAACACCTGGCCTGCCCACACCTGCAACACCTGGCCTGCCCACACCTGCAACACCTGGCCTGCCCACACCTGCAACACCTGGCCTGCCCACACCTGCAAAACATGTTTTAGAGTGCAGAATAATTTTAGATTTTAGAATATTTTCCACACCTGACTCGCGTGACACTTGCCTCTTGAATTAAACTTTCTGTGCCTTTAAGCTAATCCCGGCCCTCTGCTGATTGGGTTGTGCAGATTATCTGTGATAATGCAGCCAACATAACTTGGTCACGTGATGCTCTTATCTAATTGGTTAATATAATAGCTTGATACAAGTGTACTGGTGATACAGCTTCTAGAAAGCTTGAGGAGCCGCCGTTCTTGTTTATATAACATTGACGAAAATAACAACCATAACCAATTTGTAACCCACTTTACAGTCTCCGTGGTGTAGTGGTAAGACACTCGCCTGGCGTTCCGCGAGCGCTATGTCATGGGTTCGTATCCTGGCCGGGGAGGATTTACTGGGCGCAATTCCTTAACTGTAGCCTCTGTTTAACGCAACAGTAAAATGTGTACTTGGATGAAAAAACGATTCTTCGCGGCAGGGGATCGTATTCCAGGGACCATAGGATTAAGGACTTGCCCGAAACGCTACGCGTACTAGTGGCTGTACAAGAATGTAACAACTCTTGTATATATCTCAAAAAAAAAAAAATTAACATCGAAGACCCGAAAACATGCTGATGCTCATCTAAAATAACATATTGATGTATGTCTGAGACTTGATGTAAGACTTACAGATTTATGACAATGAGAAGGCGTTGTAATATGTATTTGTATGTGGTGTTGGGCAACATGGTGTGGATATGTAGGGGGGGGGGGGGGCTTTCACTTCCTCTCGCTTGCCCGTACTGGTCAGTAAGTCTTCTGATGGTTTAGTCCCGCGGCCCCCAAGTTGCTGCTGGGTGAAGAGGGGGCAAGTATAGTTATGGATTGGTTCCCAGTCAGTCCTCCCCGGGGTTTAGTTACTGACCGGGTGTTTGTGTGTCATGGGTGTGTGTGTGTGGCGGTGGCATGAGGTGAAGGGGAACACTGACACAGTGTTTCTGCCGCGTCCATGATTCGAACCTGGGACTTAACGTGTGAAGTCGAAGTGGTTCACCACTTCACCATGGAGACCTCTTTATGTTCCTAACCTCGACAACTCCCTCTCCTCTACCACCTCCAATAACCTTCCAATCACTTCAACTTTCGGACTTTGTGGTCTGCTACCATTTGTCGCCATCATCTCGCTTCACAACCCCGCTCTTCTCTGCCTAACGGCACATGTTCCCTACCTTCAAAGTATGGCAGGACCTCGACCCCCGTGGGTAGGTCTTAGCACCCACGGCAGCCTCACTTCTCCCTCACCTACTTGTTGTGTGACTCGTGTCTGTTAGGTACTCTCACATATTTCAGTCCTCTAACTATAACTTTATATTCATGACTGTTAGTGTTGTACATATATAGTTTACACAAATTTACAGTAAATTATTTACCTAAGTGAAAGTCAAAATAATAATGTACCATGAGATAATTGTAGTATAAACTGTATACTCAAGAATTAGGTTTATATTTAGAAGTCACATTTATCAATGATTTTAAAGTAATTAGTTATCATATTCAGAGTAAGAAACTATTTCCGAAATAACTTACGTAAGTCATTACAATAATGGCTGGATTAAAGAGGCGTTCATCAGTCTAAATCAAACTTCACATTTTGCCATAAAGTAAGTAACATTTAGCTTACAATTTCAAAGGTGATATACGTTGAAATCAATCATAGTTTACCATCAGAGCAGCGAGACAGATGTTGACACTTTACACAAGCAGGACGATGAGAACACAATTTAAAGAAGTAATATAATCATTCGATGAATCGAACCGCCCCAGCAAGGGCAAGAACGACCCCAGTCTCCCGAAGCAGAACTTGGGCCGCACGAGCCCCAGGAGGCGGACTCCGAGCCCCGCACCTACGGGTTCCAGACAGAGATCGTCACAGTGTTCCAGAATTCTGGAACACTCACTATTCTAACGTGACTTGCTTCACAATTTAGGGTTACTTCATAATTATTATCACAATTTCTTATATAATAATAATAGGATGCTTACTACTAATAATAATATATAAATATTAGCAAGTTATTATTAGTAGGAAACATCCTATTAATAGTATTAATAATATTATTATTAATACAATTATTATGTAAGAAATTGTGATAATAATTATGAAGTACAGTAACTTTAAATTGTGAAGGAAGTCAGGTTAGAAGTGTGAGTGTGGCGCCGCAGCTGTGTGTGTGTGTGTGTGTGTGTGTGTGTGCGTGTGCGTGTGCGTGTGCGTGTGCGTGTGCGTGTGCGTGTGTGTGTGTGTGTGTGTGTGTGTGTGTGTGTGTGTGTGTGTACACCTTCACCTTTATGAGTTGACTGCCTCTTGTTCCCACATCTTCCTCCTGGCGACCTTTTTCCCCTCTCTCATTCCCCCATGACCTTCCTGCTGGGGACTGGGGGGGGGGCTGTTGAGGGGGGAATGGGGGGGGTCTGAGGCAGCAGGAGGGAAGGGGGGGGGGGGGTAGTAGTTGGGTGTGAATGTCGCGATCTTTGCCGATATTTGGGCTACATTTCGTCGGGTCCGCTCTTGGGAGAGGTTAGGAAATGTCAGCCCGCTGGTGACCCCGGGAGTGTGTGTGTCAGGGGTTACCCGTGGCCGCCGGTTCTACTGTGTCTAATTTTGTACCCAACCTTTTTTGTGAAGTGTCAATTCACCTCGCTCCTCTCTATGCTGATAGCACCTCCCCTCTGAGGTAGGTCTTGTCTCTAGCGTGGCGGAGGCAGCGTCCCTCAGGTCCTGGCTGTAGTTCAAGCCTCCTGTAAAGCGAGACCTGTCCTACTTCTTGGTTTTATCTAGTATTATCATTTTTTTTTTGTCAGGTGGGGATTCTAGGCCGGAGTGATACACTCGATGATGGCTCTTGGGCTGTATATGTTGTATAGGTCTAGGCCTGTGCATGTGTACTCAGCTAATTGGGATTGCGGGTGTAGACTTCTGCCTTTTGGTCCCGCCTCTGAACTGTCAATCAATTGGTATACAGGTTCCTGAGCCTATTATATCTGTTACACATATTTATCTCTAACACACACACACACACACACACACACACACACACACACACACACACACACACACACACACACACACATCCCCAAGAAGCAGCCTGTAGGAGCTGTCTTAACTCCCAGGTACCTATTTACTGCTAGGTGAACAGGTGAATCAGGGTAAAAGAAACTGCTTATTTGATTCTGCCTCGGCTGACTGCGTGTGTGTGTGTGTGTGTGTGTGTGTGTGTGTGTGTGTGTGTGTGTGTGTGTGCGTGTGCGTGTAGGTAGTTGGGTTGGTGTGGGCGTGCATGTGCTGACTTGCTGTAGACTTGTAGGGACGCCCAGGAAACAAGGTGTATGCTGCCTCACGTCGACCACTAACACAAGGAGCAGTTCCCGTGGGTCCTCAAGTGCTTCCTGCTTCAAGTAGAGATTGGCCGCTGCTTGAAGATATGGGTCCGCCTGCTCCACCTGGCTTCGAACCCCTGGAGAGTAAATGTTTACAGAGCGTCGAGGTCGTGCACGCACCGTCGGCACGTCAGGCTAACGTGCGACGTGCCGCGATCCAATCACAGATGGTCTCCCTGGTGCGTAGCGTCACAGGTCCCTCTCCCATTGGTTATTGTAGGTCCTGTGACCTGTGAGGCGTGAGGTAGGTCCTGTGACCTGTGAGGCGTGAGGTAGGTCCTGTGACCTGTGAGGCGTGAGGTAGGTCCTGTGACCTGTGAGGCGTGAGGTAGGTCCTGTGACCTGTGAGGCGTGAGGTAGGTCCTGTGACCTGTGAGGCGTGAGGTAGGTCCTGTGACCTGTGAGGCGTGAGGTAGGTCCTGTGACCTGTGAGGCCTCATTACTCATTCGTACAGAGACGCAGCACTGCAGTCATTACGCATTCCACCAGAGACAAGCACTCTGCCCTCACTACTCATTCCTTCAGAGGCAGGACACTGCTCATTTAGTGTTGCCCTGACAGGTCCTGCCTGGCAGCTTCATGGCCAGTATGGCGGGAAACCTTTCTCAGTTCTCCAGCTCATTTATTAACGTGTTGGGCTGGTGGCCGCGGACATGTGGGGGTAGAGGGCTCTAGGGCCGTGTGGGGGGGAGGGCTCTAGGGCCGTGTGGGGGCGCGCCCGTCGTGTGTAGGCGGAGTGAGCAAAGAGCGCACACATACATGTCTGATACATGTACTATGCGTTTAGTAATACATACACAAGGGAATGTCATTAATCTTCGGGATCAAAATAGCATTTCACTCCCTTTTAAAAAAATCTCGTTTAAAATGTAAATATTATTTTAAAAGCATTACAGTATGCTAAAATTTATCTTATAAGTTTAGCATGTATAATGTGTACCCTGCCCGAGTCACATGTGTGTAGAGAGAGAGAGAGAGAGAGAGAGAGAGAGAGAGAGAGAGGAAATAGACGTGCTAAAAAACATAATAATTAAAAGTAAAGTTGTGATGCCTTGAATATAAAGTTTTGAAAACAACTCTGCAAGCAGTTTCACAATTCAGTAATTTGTCATAGAGTGTAGAGGGACGGTGAATGACTCGTCAAGCACCCAGGGGTAGTTAACAGAGTGGAAATTGCTGCAGGAACCAGCTTTGAAGTGCTGGTAATTATGACTGTGTGTATGTGCGTTTGTATGTTAATGTTTTGTATGTGCGTACGTGTGTGTATGTGTGTGGGTACGCGTTAATGTGCGTATGTACGTGTACGTGGGCTTACTCTCGTGCGCGTGTGTATGACCTTACTCTTTGAGCTCTATCTCCTGGGCTCCACCAGGAGGAGGGGGGCGTCGCCTGTAGAGCGACGGTCTCGCTTCATGCAGGTCGGCGTTCAATCCCCGACCGTCCAAGTGGTTGGGCATCATTCCTTCCCCCCCCCCCGTCCCATCCCAAATCCTTATCCTGACCCCTTCCCAGTGCTATATAGTCGTAATGGCTTGGCGCTTTCCCCCTGATAAGTTCCTTCCCTTCCTCCTGGGCCCCACCTCTGACTCAGAAATTATCTGGTAATAATATTCCATATCCACTTCTCAAATCTTTGAAGGAGGTTTAGCATCACTTGTTCCGGCTCAAGGGGAGCCGGTCGGCCGAGCGGACAGCACACTGGACTTGTGATCCTGTGGTCCTGGGTTCGATCCCGGGCGCCGGTGAGAAACAATGGGCAGAGTTTCTTCAATGGGTTTCTTTCACCCTATGCCCCTGTTACCTAGCAGTAAAATAGGTACCTGGGTGTTAGTCAGCTGTCACGGGCTGCTTCCTGGGGGTGGAGGCCTGGTCAAGGACCGGGCCGCGGGGACACTAAAGCCCCGAAATCATCTCAAGATAACCTCAAGAAGAAGATTCCCTTTCCTCCCAGCTCTCGCCACTCTGGCTTCCTAATGAAACAACTCGGGTTCCTGTTTTTCATTTGAAATTCCACTTGCCATTTTGTGGTGCCTCGTTATTTGCTCTCCCCTGATGATGTTTTGTCTACGTTGGTCTCCTCCCTCCAGCACATGGACTTGACTGGTCGGTACAACGACGGTCTGGCTTCTTGCTGGGTCGGAGTTCGATCCGTGATGGCCCAAGTAGCCAGACCGGGCATGAATAGCCCGTAAGTCATCGACTTTTTAACTACTATTTAGATATAGAAGAGCAGGGGTGCTGATTGGGATTATATATATGGTCATACTGCTCAATGTTTGTTGCAGGGAGTTCTTCCCTTCCCTTCACCCCCTTCCCCTCACCCCCTTCCCCTCACCCCCTTCCCCTCACCCCCTTCCCTCCTCCCCCCGTCCCTCCACCTCCCTTCCCTCTTCCCCCCTTCCCTCACCCCCCCCTTCCCTCCTCACCAATCTCTACTCAGCTTCCAGAAAGTTTTTCAATAAATTTCGGTGTTTCTGCATATTTTCATATTCATCTGTGGGGGCAATAAAGACGAGAGCCGCGGTGATTGTTGTTGCTGTTGCTACAATCATGTCCCTCTTAAGGCCTTAGGCTTATTATTGTAGGTCAGCAGAGGAATGTGACCATCACGTTCCGCAATTGACAGGAAGAAATACATAAATTATGTGATAATGTCCAAAAAAGCTATTTTCGGGTCGTAAGGTGTTCTCAAAACCGCCGTTTTGACTTAAGACATAGATAAGAGATTGTAGAGGTGAGAGAAAGTGAGGTTAAAAAAGAAAATGAGAAGCTAGAAGAGGGTCATTGTCGAGAGGTGAGGAATTGGTGTAGCCAGGCGAGGTAGAGACGGTCCCTGTGTTGCCTGTAGAGGCGACCCTGCCTGGTGAGGGGGTAACCCTCTCTCTCCATATCTAGCCTCTCTGCTCGCCGCTCCTCCTGCCTCGCCCCCTCCTGCCGCGTGCTGTCGATCATGCCCATGACGTGCTCGTAGGTGAAGTTGAAGAGGACGATGTAGAGGACGAGGACGCACACGTCGCAGAAGATCGGTCCCCACAACCTGTCGCACTGCTCGATCTCCTCGTAGTCGAGGTCGCCCGTCAGCTGGAAGAAGACGAGGAAGGTGTAGGCGAGCGTCTTCTCGCAGAAGGCGGCCCAGCACTTGCTGAACATGACGTGGCCGACGATGGCCAGCGCCAGGTTGGTCAGGAAGTAGAATATGAGGAAGGGGACGACGTGGCGGCCGACGCGTCGCACCCCGACGATGAGAAGCGTGGCGTAGCTGGAGTAGTAGTAGTCGTAGAGGCAGAAGTGGACGAGGGTGACGATGATCACCCCGACGGAGGCCTCGCGGGCGTGGCCGTCTTCCCGCACCAGCTTGGCGAAGGGCAGGTGGTGGTGCTGCGCGCGCAGGTACTCCGCGCGGGACGCCTGCGTCGTCAGCATCATCAGCACCTGCGGCGTCGCGTCCTTGTATGCGTCGTCCATCATGCGGTCGAACTCCCGCGCGGCCGCGACGCTGTAGTACACGCGCGCCGCAGACATGCCCACGGCCGCAGCGCACAGCAGCAGCTTCACGCCGTGGCGACCGTACGCGCGCCGCGTCTCCTTCGCCAGACGGACGACGCAGCCCGCCAAGACGCACGTCAGGAGACACGTCAGGAGCGGCAGGAAGACGACCTTGGCGTCGTCAACGACGCCGTGGTAGTTACCGTGGCCGAGGACGCCCCTGAAGTACGCCGTCTCCACCTTACAGATGGGCTTCCAGCGCTGCACGTCGAGACGCTCGAAGGCCACCGTCACTCTGACGTACGTGTCGCTTACGTCGTCGTACACCGTCAGGTCATGCTGGATGAGTCGCGTCGTGTCGTCCACGTAAAAAATTTACAACTTCCTCTGTATCCTACTGAGACAGAGCTTCCAGTAGTGACCGTAGGACTCCCGCGTCAGGTCGGGCTTGGGCAGGTCGAGGACGTACCCACCAACTGGGTAGTAACAGTTGAAACAAGCGGACGTGCCCAGGGCGCCCAGACCCGCGTCGGGCACGTACTCCAGCGCCATATTGACCTCGTGCCCACTGAAGCAGTGCATACCCTCCACGTGTTCCTCCTCTACCCAGGTCCTCGAGGTGTCCACTTGGAGGGTCAAGTCCTCCTCGAAGTCAAGTTTCCTAGCGCAGGGTTTCCCCCCGACGGGGGTAGCGGCAGGTGCCCGGCTGGGCATACAGGAGCCTGATCCTGGGCACGCCGACTACGCTGGGTAGCCCCAGCCCGGAGTGACTCAATTTGCTGAAGAAACTCTCCTGGGCGTGCCAGACTTACCCGAGGGTGAGGAGGT
Organism: Procambarus clarkii; assembly: GCF_040958095.1. Taxonomy (NCBI): domain Eukaryota; kingdom Metazoa; phylum Arthropoda; class Malacostraca; order Decapoda; family Cambaridae; genus Procambarus; species Procambarus clarkii. The sequence goes on from NC_091162.1 coordinate 12,723,896, forward strand.
CTTCTAGCTCCATTAGGTCACCGATGTAGGCCTCGTAGGCGGCGGTGTAGAGTTCGTGCTGCACCCCGGCGTTGCCCAGGACCATGAAGTCGAGGGTGAGCAGGAGTATGAGGGCGAGGAGGAGGGCGACGCATACCCCGTGTTGGTGCCTCGCCCACATGTCGCCTCCTACAGGCTCCTCCAGCACCCACCCCCACGCCACGCCCTCACTCTCCTCACTCTCACGCCTCATGGCTACACGCTCCGCCCCACAACAGTCGGAAAGTATTACAGATTTTAAGGTTTAATGACAATTTTGTTTGGGAGTTGTGTGACGGTGATGGGGAAATGGAGATGGTGTTTGTTGAGTCTCACACACACACACACACACACACACACACACACACACACACACACACACACACACACACACACACACACACACACACACACACACACACACACAGGAAGCAGCTCCGTAGCAGCTGTCTAACTCCCAGGGACCTATTTACTGCTATGTAACAGGGGGGGGGGACATCATAATGAAAGAAACTCTGCCCATTTGTTTCCGCCGGCGCCGGGAATCGAACCCGGACTCCTAGGATTACGAATCCAGAGCGCTGTCCATTCAGCCACCGGCCCCTTAGTGGCTGAGGGGAGTGTAACAGTGTAGTGGTAGTGAAGGGTGTAGACACGTGCGTCTGGCCAGCATAAACAGGACAATAGAATAATGCGTTGAGTGGAAGAGTAGTGGGAGAGGGGAGAGAGGGGGGGAAGGGAGAGTGGGAGGGGGGGCGTCAGGGGAGAGGGGGGAAGGGAGAGTGGGAGGGGGCGTCAAGGGAGAGGGGAGAGTGGGAGGGGGGCGTCAGGGGAGAGGGGAAGGGATAGTGGGAGGGGGAGGTGTCAAGGGAGAGGGGAGAGAGACTAAACTTAAAAGTGTGTGTTGGTGTGCAGTCTCTCCTCTCTGCTTTCCTGTCCTACACCTTGTCTTCTGCTTCTCATCTTACCCCAGGGTAAGATGAGAAGGTGAACAGGGGCATCAGGTGAAAGGAAACATGCCCTAACTTCTCGTCCTGCCCGGGAATCGAACCCCGGGGGGACCTTTTTGCTTGGGAATCGATTGCACTGATATTTTTTTTTGTTATTTACATCAAATTTCTCGTTCTCTTCCTTTTCGTCGTTTCTCTTCCATTCTTTAGTCGCGCTTTCCTTGCACCCCTTTCCTTTCCATGTCCCTTCCATTCGTCTCTTCCCCTTCAAGCATTATTCTGCACGTCTTCCCCCATTCATTATTTTTATTGTTCACCGTTATTCTGTTGACCCATTCATCCTTCCCTCTCCCTTCTTCCCTCTCCCTTCTTCCCTCTCTCCTTCCCTCTCCCTCCCTCCCTCCCTCCCTCCCTCCCTCCCTCCCTCCCTCCCTCCCTCCCTCCCTCCCTGCAGCCATAACGACACATCAGAGAGCTGTCCGACCCCAGCTGTCCAGGACAGTCAGCCTTTCCCTCCACCTGTTTACTGAATGGCTCACGTTATTTTCTGCTCGGCACCCTGAGGATGCTGAGAGCTCCCAGCTGCTGGGGGAGAGGCGCCCCCCGCTGCTGGGGGAGAGGCGCCCCCCTAGTGCTGGGGGAGAGAAATCTAGTGCATAGATTTGCTGTTCGTGTATGTGTTCGCCGTCCGTACACTTATCGTCAGCGAGAGAAAAGGTTGAGTTTTGGGTGTAAAAGGCCTAGCGGGGGTTTGCTGCTGCCATTTTTTGTCGTTGTTTGAGAGGAGGAGGACGAAAGGTAATCCAGTTAACAGCGGCTGTCTCTCTCTCCGCCAATTATTTCGCTCCTTTACTGTCAAAACACAGTTACCTGTGTACCCGACACCCGCTGGGGGAGTTGGGGGGGGGGGGGAAGGGTGTGGAGTGTGGTGGTGGGTTGAGTGTGGTTGCTGTGCTTTTGAGTGTGTTGGTTGAGTGTGGTTGCTGTGCTGGTAAATGTCTTAGTGTCGCCTTGCAACCCACCGGAGCCATGGAGGTCGGTGATTAAGAAAGCGTGAGTATTGGCATGGTTTAATTGATACAGAGCGCCCTAGCAGCATGTACAACACTCCCCAATAGGAAGAAAACCCGCTGGGTTGTTCATCCTGCTTTGTTTAGTTTGATTCATTTATGCATTGATGTCCCTTCCGGAGAGTGAATCACTGTGTAGCGCTGAATATATCTTTCCCTCCCTCCCTCCCTCCCTCCCTCCCTCTCTCTCTCCTTCCCTGCCTCCTTCCCACCCTGGGTGCCTCAAGACGTCTGGGTGCCTGGGGCCTGATCTCCCTGGGAGGCACTATAAATTGTTGGAGAGTTTTACCAGACTGTCCATTCATCACCTGGATCTGGAGCAGTCCCCCCTCCCCCCATCCTCCCCCCAAACCCCCCCCCCCTTTGCCCCCCCACCTTTGCCGCCCCCCCCCTACCACTTGCCTTTTCTAACAGTTCCTCTCTTTCTCCTCTCCTGTTCCTCTGCTTATTCCACTTTCTTGTATCTCAGTCCCGTATTCCATTAATGCCCATTTTTTTCATTTTAGGCCTATCTGTCACCCCTTTCCATCTATCTATCACCCCTTTCCATCTATCTATCACCCCCTTTCCATCCCCTCTCTTTTTTCCATTGCTATTTCTGCCTTTCCATCCGCTTAGCTATGCTGGGATTGGTCCTTCCCTCTCATTAAAGTTTCCATCACACCATTTCTGTATTGCCCTCTCTCTCCTCTTCTCTCCTCTTCTCTCCTCTTCTCTCCTCTTCTCTCCTCTTCTCTCCTCTTCTCTCCTCTTCTCTCCTCTTCTTATATTTCTCCTTCCTCCTCATTACTCTTTCAACGTATTCCTTTTACCTTTTATCCATTCACCTCATCACACCCTTTTCCTTTCCTGGTGGCCATTTCCACCCCCACTCTTCTGTTCCATTCCTTTCGTTAGCCAGACAATAACAACACAAGAGACCGGGCCACGGGGACGTTGATCCCCGGAATCAACACAGGGGAAAGTCTGTCTATTCCCGTCCGTCTCATCTCCTGTCCTTCCTGTCCATATTCTCTCACACCCCCCTTCAACCCCCCCCCCTTCTTTCCATGCTCGTCTTCTCTACCCCTATGTTCCTCTCCCCCTGCCCAATGCCCCCCCCCCCATGCCCCCCTCCCTGCCCCCTCCCTGCCCCATGCCCCCCTGCCCCCCCCCCTTGCTGTACTATCACTGCCGCTGCTACAGCACAGTATCGCTCTTTATTGCCTCCATAACTCTTGGAAGAAGAGCTGTTTTAGTGCGCTCTTCAATTTCCCCCCTGGCGCAAGAGTCAATGGTAATTTTATATTGCAGAGAGATAGAAGGGAGGGGGATAGATGTTCTCTCTCTCTCTCTCTCTCTCTCTCTCTCTCTCTCTCTCTCTCTCTCTCTCTCTCTCTCTCTCTCTCTCTCTCTCTCTCTCTCTCTCTCTCTCCCTCTGTGGGTGAGCCAGCCGTTACCAGCGCCACTCTCCGCCATGAGCGACAGAAACACTAAGCAAGAAACCGGAAGGAGAGGTTCGCCAGGTGGTGGTGGTCGGACCTCTCGTGTGGGCCAGATGGTGCTCTGTGTCTGGGAGAGTGGCAGGGAGAGAGAGAGAGAGAGAGAGAGAGAGAGAGAGAGAGAGAGAGAGAGAGAGAGAGAGAGAGAGAGAGGCATGCACGTAGTAGGAAACACTTATAACAAATAACAGTTCATAATTCAGTTCTTCTCTTGTAAGAACGATTGAACTACCTATAGGTATACCTGGAGTATACCTGGAGTATACCTGGAGTATACCTGGAGTATACCTGGAGTGGGTCCTGGGATCACTCCCAGAAGCTTGACAGGACGTCTTGCTGGCCTACACTGCCCCAACTAGGAAGCCTTGAGACGCAGCAGTAGCTGTAGTGAACATCTACACGGAGACCTGTGACAACACAGCTACTGTAGTGTACTCACCTAGGTGTGCTTGCGGGGGGGTTGAGCTCTGGCTCTTTGGTCCCGCCTCTCAACTGTCAGTCAACTGGTGTACAGGTTCCTGAGCCTATTGAGCTCTTATCATATCTACTATTGGGGCTCTATCATATCTATATGTGTGTGTGTGCGAGTCTGAATGTATGGTTCAAGTATACATACGTTGATACATTCGTGTGTGGACCAGTCACCACATCACCATTTCTTGTAAGCGTCGCAAAAGTGAGAATTTCTCATTTTATCTGTGTGTCAACAAGAGGCCTGCAGCCGTCATGTCTACATTTGCAACCCGGGATTATTGAAGACATCGCCTGGAAGGTGAAGGTGTGTGTGGGGGGGGGGGAAGGGGGGTTGAGTGGGCAATGCAGTGTGCTTGCAAGTCCCGATACACTGGTTCGATTCCGAAAGGCGTTTTGAGCTGAATTGTGGGATTTCATTTTATTTTCAAGTTTTATGATTATAAGGAAACACTCTCATGTCACTTCTCTCTCTCTCTCTCTCTCTCTCTCTCTCTCTCTCTCTCTCTCTCTCTCTCTCTCTCTCTCTCTCTCTCTCTCTCTCTCTCTCTCTCTCTCTCTCTTCGTTTTCCCTTTCCCACTTTCATCTTTAATTCTTCAAACTTCGCCACAGTGGCTCGCTCTCTGAATTTTTGTTTTCTTTATTTAGGTGTGGTGGTGGTGGTGGTGGTGGTGGTGGTGGTGGTGGTGGTTGTGGTGGTGGTGGTGGTGGTGATGGTGATGGTGATAGTGGTGGTGGTGATCGTGGTGGTAGTGTTGATGGTGGTGGTGGTGTTCGTTGCAATCTGCAACTGTCAATGTTGGAGATGGTGGTCAGGATGGTGGTGTTGACGACACTGTTGTTGTCGTTGATGTATGTATGGGGGGGGGGGAGAGAGGGGGGGTGGCTCTTGTGTTGGAGATGGCCGGGGGGGGGGGGGAGGTGCCAAGACTGTGACCCTTCAGGTGCCATCGAGAGTGATTGCAGTGTCTGATGCCTCATTTTCCGGATGGGCTTAGGTGGGAAGTGCTCTCTCTCTCTCTCTCTCTCTCTCTCTCTCTCTCTCTCTCTCTCTCTCTCTCTCTCTCTCTCTCTCTCTCTCTCTCTCTCTCTCTCTCAGAGAAAACATACAGTTTTTAGAAGATGTAAATCATAAGCAGGAAATGAAACTACCGAAGGAACCTTATCGCTGAGAAATATTTCTGCCATAAAAATGTTCCAGTGATAAGACATTCCCGTCTTGGGCATCACAGAGAGAGAGAGAGAGAGAGAGAGAGAGAGAGAGAGAGAGAGAGAGAGAGAGAGAGAGAGAGAGAGAGAGAGAGAGAATGATTACTTGCTTGACAACTGAGACTGGTGTGAGGGGGGAAGAGAAGTAGTGTAGAGAGATGAGGTGAGTCTCCAGGTGAGCCAGGTGAGAGAACACTGACTATGACGATGCTGTGACCAGCCTGGCTAACAAAGATGCCTGGCAACTGGCAGCGTCAGGGTGCACTTCATTCTTTCTCCACAACACTGACTGCAAAACTCTATAACAAGTTGGTGCATACTCAAGTTGCAAGGGAACTTGCACGTCTTATAGAGTTTTGCTTCTTACAGAGTTTGCTGGCGTCTTGAATGTTCACTACTCTCGCGGATGGCTCGGCTACTTCCACCAGCTTCTGGAGAAGTCGGAAGACTACACAAGGCCGTTCATTCTAACTGCTCCTTGATCTTGGTCAACCAGAAAGGTAGTCATTATAACACAAGACGGTCAGCCGGCAGAAGTTGCACACACACACACACCGGCTTGGCTTCTCTCTCTCTCATGCATGTCAACCCGACGGCAATAATTAATTCATTGCTCGCTTGACCCGGATTTGGAACATGTTTTTTTTATAAGAGAAGGATTGGCTCTAAATCTTCACACGGAAATAGCTCTACATGAGACAAGGAGGTATGGCAGGAAGTGCAAAATAGCCCCGTTGGAAATAGAGGTGTTATAGAGAGAGAGTTCTCTCTCAGCGTACCTCTCCCCCCTTGTAGGTGTGGCGTACACCTTCAGGACAAGGGGGGTCGACCTCTCAAGTATCCACAAGAATATTCCATATATACCTCCAAAGGATTCATAATCGATCATGCTGTGACTCCTCCGTCGTCAAGATGCAAGCAACTGCTTTTAACAGCTCTGTTGACCAAACCACCAACCAGGAAGACCTATGAGTGACCGGGCCTCGGGATCGTGGATCCTCGGAGCAAGGAGAGCTATGGTTCAGATCACGGCTCCACTTCGCCCCTCAATCTAATATAAATGTTGGTTGAGATTGATTAAAATATTGAACTATAAAGCCGCTTCATAATTTAGCAAATGTTTGGGCCAGGCTTTGTAATAAGCCGGAGCAGGAAAATAGCGTTTAAACTGTAAAATACATATATGAACTCTTATAGTTAATCTGGTAGAGAGAGAGAGGGAGAGAGAGAGAGAGAGAGAGAGAGAGAGAGGGAGAGAGAGAGAGAGAGGAAAGTGAGAGTTGTAGATGTTAATTATTGATGTGTGGTAATGTGCAAAGTTGTATGCCTGAGGTGTTGGTGTATGTGTGTGTGTGTGTGTGTGTGACTCTTACTAAACACTTTCCCCTCTCCTTCCTGCCACACTCCTATTCTTCTTTCTCTTCTCTTCACCTTTCATCCTCACACCTCTCATCTCTCTCCCTCACACACACACACACACACACACACACACACACCTGTCCACTTGGGGTGTATACCAGAACAATGGGACAATGTTCCCGCCACAAAAGTATGGTATACACAGTCGTCTGATTCCCATCCTGTTTTTCAAATTTGATCTCTGTATATTTTCTATCCTTTATTTTTCCATTCTTCCCTTCGCTCCTCCTCCTCCCTCCCCCTTTCATTTTTCTCTACCTTTCTTTTCCTTCTCTCTCTCTCTCTCTCTCTCTCCTATTTTCAGACAACTTTCTGCCCTCCACAAATCCTCTTCCCACTCTTCACAAAAGGTAAAAAGAAAGGTAATCTTCTCCCTGCCTGTTTTCATTGCATATTCTGTTCTGTTTCCCCTCTTCATATCAAAGAGCTAGTCTCTTTCTCTCTCTCTCTCTCTCTCTCTCTCTCTCTCTCTCTCTCTCTCTCTCTCTCTCTCTCTCTCTCTCTCTCTCTCTCTCTCTCTCTCTCTCTCTCTCTGCTATTGTATTTTGCTTGTATCATTATGTTCTTTATCATTAATTTTTGTGTAGGCTGTTAACGTTATCTTGACGAACCTGAGAGATGCCACGTTATGGTGAAGGGCTCATCACTGTCTTCATACTCATCATCACCATCACCACCTTCGTCACTATCATTGTCCCCATGAACGTACCACCATTCATTGACCCGGAAAAACTCCAAGGTAAGGGAGTATTGTGACAATATACCACCACCTGGTCAATATCTTGCCTGGAGACAGCCATCTGGCTGGACCAGCTGGCTGGACCAGCTGGCTCATTAACCAGGAGTACAGGTGAGCCGGACCATGGTCGGGGCCCTGTATGTGTGGCCCCTTAAGTTACTGAGGCGGGAGGTAATGCATGATCAAAGTTTAGATAACTGGGTCCAGCTGGTTATTGTGGTTGGCTGGTGGTGTGCTGGTGGTGTGAGCTCTATATAAAATGTGGTAAAGGTGATAGGCGACAGTGTAAAGAGGAGGTGGAGGAGAGAGAGCTGAGAGAGAGATGGAGAGAGGGAGAGAGAGCTGAGAGAGAGAGAGAGAGGGAGAGAGAGAGAGAATGGAGTGATGGGTGAGAGAGGGAGATAGTTGTGTATTTATATCTGCAGAATCGAGCTATTAGCTCTTGGACCCCGCTTTTCTAACCAATTTATAATGATAACTTTTGACGACAAGTGTAAATGACGACTTTTCGGTCCGTCCTGGGCTGAGGGGAAACCTGTTCACTGTAAATGAACAAATCCACAAAGTCCGTAACGAGGGTTCGAACCTACTGTCCCCACTGCCAGGTCTTGTCACAAGTGACGGCTGGGCTACTGGTCCACACTGCTTACTGCAACCGTACACACCCATCTCAGCATTGTTTTACATCCTTCCATTCCACGTGTTCTTAAACTGTAATCTGGGAGCAGTTCGTCACTTGTTTCAACAGCTGGGGTTCAGCAATCGGGCGATGGGTGTATAAGAGTCAGTAACTACGCCGTGGTTTTCGATATTGAATTCTAGGACTTTGATTTCATCAGTTGCAGTGTACAGCAGCCCGGTGGAGATGGGTCAGTCCTTGACGGTTAGCTTGGTACTTTGTATAGAGATGTTGTGAGTGGATCGCTGCGTCTATTGGGAAGTTTGTCGTATTGTGCTGTGTCTTCTGTATCACCTTGTGCTTCGTGGCTCCGTGTTGTGTGTGTGTGTGTGTGTGTGTGTGTGTGTGTGTGTGTGTGTGTGTGTGTGTGTGTGTGTGTGTGTGTGTGTGTGTTCACGTAGGTGTGCTTGCGGGGGTCGAGCTCTGCTCTTTCGGCCCGCCTCTCAACTGTCAATCATTCAAACAAACTTTTAACTATTTTTATATATTTTTTCCACACACACACACACACACACACACACACACACACACACACACACACACGCACACACACACACACACACACACACACACACACACACACACACACACACACACAGGAAGCAACTCGTAACAGCTGTCTAACTCCCAATTACCTATTTACTGCTAGGCAACAGGGGCATCAGGGAAAAAGAAACTCTGCCCATTTTGTTTCTCGCCGGCGATGGGAAACGAACCCGGGCCTCTGGATTACGTGTCTAGCGTGCTATCCACACAGCCACCGGCCCCCCCCCCCCTGTGTGTGTGTGTGTGTTGAGACCTTTGATGTCACGCCCCCTGCTCCTCCTCCTCCCCTTCCCTTCCTTTATTGCATTTGTTGTCCTTTTACATCCCGTTCTTTATCTTTTAGGCTGCTCCCCCCCCCCCTCTCTCTCTCTCTCTCTCTCTCTCTCTCTCTCTCTCTCTCTCTCTCTCTCTCTCTCTCTCTCTCTCTCTCTCTCTCTCTCTCTCTCTCTCTGAGGTAGTGCTGCTAATTCCAATCAACAGTAATGGTTATGCGACAGTAGCGGCCCCTACCAACACCAGGACAAACACATCCCACAACGAAACAATGAAAAAAAACATGAACAAAGCCACCACCACAAAGACAGCCGCCACCACCACCACCACCACCACCACCACCATCACCACCACCACCACCACCACCACCACCACAGACACTCGCCACCTCCATCACCTTATACACATTCACTATATTCACCACCAGACTCACCATCACCACCATCACCATCACCACCACCACCACCACCACCACCACCACCATCACCATCACCAACGTGAGTTGTACCACAAAACTTCCCTAAAGATGAAGGTAAATGCAGGCACAGCGGCGAGGGGAGCGAGGGCTTAAATTCTAATTCTTGGGGATTTCAATCACAAAGGAATAGACTGGTTAAATAAGGACCTCACGCGAGGGTCATGAGCCACGGAGGGTAGAACTGGTAGACACGGAGGGTAGAACTGGTAGACACAGCAGACAAGAACTGGTAGACACAACTTCCTTACATGTATAGACATGTCAGGAAGAAACCAGCAGTAACAGACCACCTGATCACCTTGAAGAGACAAGGTGAATGTTTCATTCTCACACCCTTAGTCCATCTCACTCCAACACCGAACACCTTCCAACATCTTCCATCTCATTCCAACACCCACCAACACCCCCCAACACCCCCCAACACCCCCCAACACCCCCCAACACCCACCAACACCCTCCAACACCGCCCAACACCCCCCAACACCCTCCAACACCCCCCAACACCCCCCAACACCCACCAACACCCACCAACACCCACCAACACCCCCCAACAGCCCCCAACACCCCCCAACACCCCCCAACACCCACCAACACCCACCAACACCCACCAACACCCACCAACACCCACCAACACCCACCAACACCCACCAACACCCCCCAACACCCACCAACACCCTCCAACACCCACCAACACCCCCCAACACCGTCTGGCGGGTGTTATTCACGAGACACATGTAAAGTATCTCGCTCTTTTGAAGTTGACGACCTCATTTTAGGGTGTGATGACGCATGGTGTGTTGTGAGTGTGTGTGGTGGAGTGTGAGTGTGTGTGGTGGAGTGTGAGTGTGTGTGTGTGGTGGAGTGTGAGTGTGTGTGGTGGAGTGTGAGTGTGTGTGTGTGGTGGAGTGTGAGTGTGTGTGGTGGAGTGTGAGTGTGTGTGGGGAAGTGTGAGTGAGTGTGGTGGAGTGTGAGTGTGTGTGTGTGGTGGAGTGTGAGTGTGTGTGGTGGAGTGTGAGTGTGTGTGGGGAAGTGTGAGTGTGTGTGGTGGAGTGTGATGTTGCATCGGGGAAATTATCTTGTGAATAATTAATGAATAAATAAATAACATACAAGTGGCCGGACTGGCCTAGTCCGCGCTGATTGGCTCAAGTCTTAACCACTTTATGCCGATTGGCTGAGAGTGTAGTACCTTCACGTTCATTGGCTGAGAGTGTAGTACTCTCACGTTCATTGGCTGAGAGTGTAGTACTCTCACGTTCATTGGCTGAGAGTGTAGTACTCTCACGTTCATTGGCTGAGAGTGTAGTACTCTCACGTTCATTGGCTGAGAGTGTAGTACTCTCACGTTCATTGGCTGAGAGTGTAGTACTCTCACGTTCATTGGCTGAGAGTGTAGTACTCTCACGTTCATTGGCTGAGAGTGTAGTACTCTCACGTTCATTGGCTGAGAGTGTAGTACTCTCACGTTCATTGGCTGAGAGTGTAGTACTCTCACGTTCATTGGCTGAGAGTGTAGTACTCTCACGTTCATTGGCTGAGAGTGTAGTACTCTCACGTTCATTGGCTGAGAGTGTAGTACTCTCACGTTCATTGGCTGAGAGTGTAGTACCTTCACGTTCATTGGCTGAGAGTGTAGTACTCTCACGTTCATTGGCTGAGAGTGTAGTACTCTCACGTTCATTGGCTGAGAGTGTAGTACTCTCACGTTCATTGGCTGAGAGTGTAGTACTCTCACGTTCATTGGCTGAGAGTGTAGTACTCTCACGTTCATTGGCTGAGAGTGTAGTACTCTCACGTTCATTGGCTGAGAGTGTAGTACTCTCACGTTCATTGGCTGAGAGTGTAGTACCTTCACGTTCATTGGCTGAGAGTGTAGTACTCTCACATTCATTGGCTGAGAGTGTAGTACTCTCACGTTCATTGGCTGAGAGTGTAGTACTCTCACGTTCATTGGCTGAGAGAAAACTAGACTGTTTTCTAGAAAATGTGCCGGACCAACCGGGCTGTGGTGGGTATGTGAGCCTGCGGGCCGCTCCAAGCATCAACAGCCTGGTGGACCAAACTCTCACAAGTCAAGCCTGGCCTCGGGCAGGGCTTGGGGAGTAGAAGAACTCCCAGAACCCCATCAACCAGGTATACCCTTCTACCTGACAAGGCATAAGCAAAGTGAGTCACCTTCACTATGTGCCTTGCTCCCCATGCAGGCCTTCCCTGGTGTCTCTAACCTTCCCTGGCCTCCCCTGACCTCCCCTGGCCTTCCCTGACCTCCCCTGACCTTCCCCTGGTGTCTCTGACCTGCCCCCTGGAGGAGTGTGGCGTGTGTGTGATGGAGACCTCGTCATGTATTGTTGGGGAGTGACGCATCACCACCCCCTCCCCCTTCCCTCCCCTAAGGTCAACGCCGCAGTTATTTGCGCAGTGGTCATGGGGGGGGTGAGGGGCGGTTATGAAAGGATGGGGGGAGGGGAGGAGTGGCAGAGATGTCTTCCCCTCTTGTGGCGTTGTAGAGGGGGGTGTAGAGGGGCGCGTTTTTCTGGCGTGACAATTCTTGCAGAGGTCTTGGAGGGGGGAGGGGGGGGGAGATGGGACCACCTTTACCGAGGTCTTTCAAGTGGGGGAGGGGGGAGGGGGGGGGGGTAGTGCAGCATATGTGGGGGTGGAGGTCGGGGTTGAGATGCGCCAAGACAGACTTATAACGAGGCTGAGAGAGAAAGAGCAATACCCCTAATGGCCTCAGGCTGGGGTCTGCCGCGACACGGAGGAACTGACTTCACCACCGCACACAACGCTAGTCGTCGGTCTGCAGAGATGTCGCTGCTCGTCACTCTGCACGACCCCTCGCTGCTCCTCCCACGACCCCCCAGGAGCCGCGACGACGAGGTCGCAGGATAGTCGGGGTGCTAATGTCGCTCGAACCAGGAGGCGGGAAATCGATGGTATCGCCGTTGCGGGGCTACTTCGCGCGCCATCAAGTTGACGGTGGGTGATGACCTCCTGGGCGGGGCGGGGCGACACACGCCGCCCTCGGATGACCTCCGGCACGACATTCACTTCTCACAGCGATACATTAGACCGTCTGAACTGTTGGTAATGTGTCACTGTTCACTGGAAACATGCACGAGAGGCAGGAGACACACATACACATACACACGTACACACACACTCGCACACAAAGCGTTATATGACAAAGAGTGCTGGGAAGACGGGACACCACGAGCGTAGCTCTCATCCTGTAATTACACTTAGGCAATTACACTTAGGTAATTACACTTAGGTAATTTTACACACACACACACACACACACACACACACACACACACACACACACACACACACACACACACACACACACACACACACACACACACACAAACAAACAGACGACACGAGGAACAACCGGCCCACAAGACCACACTGTCGAACTCAATAAACCACTTCAATCAGAAGTACTGAGACTGGACAGTACAGCACCAGTACCTTTCCCCTGGGGGAGGCAAAGTAATTACATAAACCAGGAGTTAGAAAAGCCGGGGCTAGGGAACTAATGCTCGACTCTACAACCACATCTAGCTGAGTAACAGAGTCTCACACCCCATCATGACTACAAAAAAAAACGGATTATGTATTCATAATTTTTAATAAACACATCAAAAGAATCAGAAACCAGATTATACATAAAACGGAATTGAAATAATTCACGAGAATTATAATTTAGACTTATCAATGTCGCCTTGGAGGGGGAAAAAACCCGCTAATTACGAGACATGACAGAGAACACGCTAAAAGTCACGAAAGACACACACACAAGCGTTGAGGAAGATAATTAAGAACTGGCAAAAAACACCGCCGGTGGGGGTTGCGTGCGGTGTGTGTTTTGTGTGCACGCAGTAGCCGGTTAATTTTTGGCTCGGTGTTTTTTCTAACGATTTAATTGTGCAGGGAAATGTAGTGTTGACTGTCAGGGCGGCCGGGGTTATTTAATACACTATAAAGTACGGTGGTGTGTGTGTGTGTGTGTGTGTGTGTGTGTGTGTGTGTGTGTGTGTGTGTGTGTGTGTGTGTGTGTGTGGGTGTGTGTGTGTGGGGGGGTGGGGGGGTGGGTTTGTGTGTGTGGGTGGGTGGGTGGGTTTGTGTGGGTGGGTGGTTGTGTGTGTGTGGTTGGGTGTGTGGGTTGGGTGGGTGTGTGTGTGGGTGTGTGTGTGTGTGTGTGTGTGTGTGTGTGTGTGTGTGTGTGTGTGTGTGTGTGGGTGTGGGTGTGTGGGTGGTAGGTGCAGGTGGGATGGAGTATGTGATTGTGTGAGTGTGTGTGTGTATTTACTATTTGTGTCTGCAGAATCGAGCTATTAGCTCTTGGACCCCCGCCTTTCTAACCAATCTATTTTTACTCCATTATATCTACTACGTATATATCTCTCTAACACACACACACATATCCCCAGGAAGCAGCCCGTAGCAGATGTCCAACTCCCAGGTACCTATTTACTGCTCGTTGAACAGGAACATCAGGGTGAAAGAAATTGCCCATTTGTTTCCGCCTCCACCAGGAATCGTACCCGGGCCCATAGGACATCGACTCCCCAGGTCAATATGGGTTCAGAACAGAGCTCTCCTGCTTCTCATAATTGCTAGACTAATATGTCGTGTTAGCTGCCATGTAAAGCAATCAAAACCCTGATATGATATCACAGATACGAAAACGCTGATATGATATCACAGATACGAAAACGCTATTGTGATATCACGCTATCACAATAGCGTGGTATTTTTACATGGATCTTTAACGTCCTAACAGAAGAGTGTAATAGTCAACCCAGCAAAATCCAGGTCATCCACCGTGAAGAGCACAGTCCCCCAGGGTACTGTCCTTGTTCCAGTACTTTGTCTCAACCTCATATCAGACATAGACAAGGACACAATCTATAGAAACCGCATCATCCTTTGATCAGATGACACTAGGAATTTTATGATAGACAAGATGGAGTACACAGCAAACCTCCAATCTCATGTAAATCATATTTTTCACGGCCATGGAAAATAACATATTATTTAATAAAAATAAGTTCCCGTTCCAAGTTCCCTTTCCAAGTTCCCGTTCCAAGTTCCCGTTCCAAGTTCCCGTTCCTAGGTTATGGAACACAAGAAAACCAGGTATAAAAGGTAATCAAATCACACTTTAGAACGAATAATGATACTTTTAAAGACACTAGTGCTCTCTAGGGTGGAATATTGTGGTCTAATGACAGGCATATCATCTTAATTATTGGGAAGGTGTATATTGCGTTACCTGGGTTTTTTTTCCCGAGAACGAAGGTGAGGGATATACATAATTATTTACTCTTAAAGACAATATTATAAGGACTTGTTCCAAATCTGCACAGGGAAATAACATCAGATGAGACCCGGAGACACGGCAGGATGTGCAGAATTACCCCGTTGTAAAACAGAGGTAAAACAGGTACTCTGAAAGAGTAAATAGGTATAATAGGTACAATAAACATAAGAGGCATGACTTGCCGATCTCACAAGGTGTTCAAAAGAGAACCTGAAACGCCTCCAAAGGAGACCTGATCCACCGGGCTGTGATTCAGACAGTAGGTAACGGTGACTAATAGCTTAGTTGAGCAGGTCACCAACCAGGAGGCCAGGACAGAGACCGGGCCGCGGGGACGTTGATCGTGGAAAGCGTCACAAGGTTGCCACAGGATAGCTTTGGATGTTAAGACTCTCAGCTCCGGGACCAGTCTGGCGGCCTGCCTCTGGTGTATTCCCAGCCTTGTGTGGTATTTGACATTTCATCTGAAGCTAATAATACAGGTTGGGCAGGGTGACATGTTGTCATGATTTTGTAATTTAGATTTTGAAATAACGGGAAGGTGTGAAGAGGAACGGAGAGAGAGAGAGAGAGAGAGAGAGAGAGAGAGAGAGAGAGAGAGAGAGAGAGAGAGAGAGAGAGAGAGAGAGAGAGAGAGAGAGAGAGAACCTGTCTCTTTCTCTCCCTTTTTTCATAAATCTCTTTCTCAGTCTCCCTTCTTCCTTATCTATATACCTTTTTCTTCCTCAGTTCATTTAATTACCTCCTTCCCTTCTGTTCCTTTCATGCAATTCCTCTTTCCCCTCCCTCCCTCTCTCCCTCTCTCCCCTCCCACATGCATCACGTCACTTCCCTCTCGTGGCTGAGTGGTCTTCCAGTTGACAGTCTGACAGGCACATGCGCCTACATCCGACTATCCTCTACAATATATTACCAGATTATATGTGATAATCTCACGATATATGATATATGCGATCGGGTATGGTGCAGTATATTATCTCTGAAGTTCATCAGTTCTGAGTATATATATATATGTGTGGGTATGACGGAGTATGAGCTGGTCTGGGAGTATTTTGGGCAGGGTTGTTCATCATAGTATGTATTTTAGGGAGCATAACCAAGCAAATATTGCGTCAGTCAGAAAAATGATAGGATGGATTACGAGAACTTTCAAATCCAAGGATCCCATCACAATGGTTGTACTCTTCAAGTCACTTGTGTTGTCCCGTCTTGAGTACTGCTCAGTTCTCACTTCCCCCTTCAGAGCAGGAGAGATTGCTGCAATAGAGGGAATACAGAGAACATATACGGCACGCATAGACGCGATAAAGCACCTAAATTATTGGGATCGTCTCAAAGCTCTCCAAATGTACTCACTAGAAAGACGACGAGAGAGATATCAAATAATATACACCTGGAAAATACTGGAGGGTCAAGTACCAAATCTACACAGTAAAATAACAACGTACTGGAGTGAACGATATGGAAGAAAATGCAGAATAGAACCAGTGAAGAGCAGAGGTGCCATAGGCACAATCAGAGAACACTGTATAAACATCAGAGGTCCAGTGAAGAGCAGAGGTGCCATAGGCACAATCAGAGAACACTGTATAAACATCAGAGGTCCAGTGAAGAGCAGAGGTGCCATAGGCACAATCAGAGAACACTGTATAAACATCAGAGGTCCGCGGTTGTTCAACATCCTCCCAGCGAGCATAAGAAATATTGCCGGAACAACCGTGGACATCTTCAAGAGGAAACTAGATTGTTTCCTCCAAGGAGTGCCGGACCAACCGGGCTGTGGTGGGTATATGTGTAGGCCTACGGGCCGCTCCAAGCATCAACAGCCTGGTGGACCAAACTCTCACAAGTCAAGCCTGGCCTCGGGCCGGGCTTGGGGAGTAGAAGAACTCCCAGAACCCCATCAACCAGGTATCAACCAGGGCATTGTGCCCTAAACGCCATGCCCACCCTGGGCATACACCCTCCCCCCCCTCTCCCCAGAAAGAGAAGTAAATATTCTAATCTTTGTGGTACAAGTGAGCTAAAAATAAGACTGTAGCCAACACCACTTGCGGCGGTATATATTCATACTTAATCTCGCAAACACCTTGAAAGATTGCTCGATATTCCTTCACAGTTCTCCCCCGATATATGTCAAGGTCTTCTTATATATGTAGATTTACACACACACACACACACACACACACACACACACACACACACACACACACACACACACACACACACACACACACACACACACACACATTATATAAAGTTACGCCATTATTAGCGTTGATTTTGTGTGTTCAGGGGGTTCTATGCTGGTGACCACCATCTTTGCCTCGGCGTGGAGTTGTATGAGGAGGTTACCTAAGGCTGGAGGTCAGTGTGGGGGAGGTTACCTAAGGCTGGAGGTCAGTGTGGGGGAGGTTACCTAAGGCTGGAGGTCAGTGTGGGGGAGGCTACCTAAGGCTGGAGGTCAGTGTGGGGGAGGTTACCTAAGGCTGGAGGTCAGTGTGGGGGAGGTTACCTAAGGCTGGAGGTCAGTGTGGGGGAGGCTACCTAAGGCTGGAGGTCAGTATGGGGGAGGTTACCTAAGGCTGGAGGTCAGTGTGGGGGAGGCAGGAGACTACAGCACACCGAGAATGACCGCTGTGTTGTGAGCACAACTTTTCCGTCCTGACTGGAGCATCTTCGGGTGAGATTAACACGTTGTGGTGTTGCCAGGGGACTCCTGGTGGTGTTGCCAGGGGACTCCTGGTGGTGTTGTATTGGTAGTGTTGTTGTTGTTGTTGTTGTA
>NC_091162.1:12742859-12755359 GCF_040958095.1 Procambarus clarkii
TAACCTCCAACGTGACCCCTTCTTCTGTCCCCTCACCCCTCACCCCTCCCCTGGCACCACACCACTTGCATCATCTACAACCAGATTGCTTGAGAACATTTCCCCCCCCCCCACATTAGTATGCCCTCCGCATTTCTCGCTGTTGAGGTGATGGTAGGTTTCCCCATTCTTCTTATATCCCCCTCTTCCCCATCTTTCTCCTGCTCATCATCCCCCATAAAGACTCCCAAGTCTCCCCTTCTCTCCCATCTTAGATGTCCTGCAGCAAGAGGGGAAGGAAGGGGAGGGGTGGTTGAGACGGGTCCCAACCAACCACTGTTCCTTCCCCCTTCTCTTGAGGTTATCTTGAGATGATTTCGGGGCTTTTTAGTGTCCCCGCGGCCCGGTCCTCGACCAGGCCTCCACCCCTAGGAAGCAGCCCGTGACAGCTGACTAACACCCAGGTACCTATTTTACTTCTAGGTAACAGGGACCACATAGAGTGTGTAATCTTCAAAAAAGCTGCTATATGCGACTACCATCACTGTACAGACCTCGCTGCTGGCGGTGGTGAGGTGTGCCGGGCTCTGCCAGCCTCCGGGCACCCCCCAGAACCCATAATATTTTAAATCGTGGTTTTGTTGTGAAAACAGAAGTTGGCCATCGCATTATGGGAGATTTAACTAAAGTATATGTCACTTTTTATCAGATAAATAATACATAAATATACCGTGCATACCTGCCATCTTGATGGGCCAGGGTTCAAGTCTCCTGGTGGGTGTGTATGTGTCTAAAAGTTGTATGTTTCAAATTTTGTGGTTTAAGCAAGTTAGTGCATTAAGCATGGACACCGTGTTCTCCCATATAACAAGGGCTTGACGAAAAACGTGAGTGATCCCTCACTGTCTCTAGTGGTCTTGGGATGGGGGGAGTATCTGCCGGTCAAATACCCTTGGAATTCCCACCTCTTTTAAGGCTCTGAGTATGGTGTAGTGGATTTAAGTGCGTACCTGCCATCTTGATGGCCAGGGTTCAAGTCTCCTGGTGGGTGGGTGTGTTTAAAAGTTGTATATATATATATATATATACATATAGTGTGTGCGTGTGTGTGTATGTACTCACCTATTTGTGCTTGCAGGATCGAGCATTGACTCTTGGATCCCGCCTAGGGCTGTGCGTGTAGGGTGTGTGCGTGTGTGTGTGTGTGAGTGTGTGTGCGTGATTATGGTAGAAGTGTCGCTATTTTTACGTGTGGTTGTGCACTGCCTTGAGATCATTTGTTGAGAGTTGTATTAGAGTAAAGAGGAGTGTTCCCTGGTAAACTATGGCGAGGCTCCAACGCTACGCTTCCCAGCTCTTTACCGGGGAGGATTTATTGAGAGTTAATTCATTCAAATGCAATTGTTTACTCAATATTTCTCTCGGCATTTACTGTGTTTTAAAATTTAACTTGCTATAAACATTAACATTTATATATATTTGGGGGACGTTATGTAAACATTTAACGGCCGACTGGTTCGCTGTGGGTAGGTGGGGAGGGGGGGAGGTGGTGTGGTGGTTGGTGAGGTGGTTGGTGGGGGGGGGGGGGGGATGGTGACGATGATGGTGATGACTGGGGTGGTTGGTAGTGGTGATGATCATGATGATGAGGGTGATTGTGGTAGTGAGGGAGTGGATCTCTCTCTCTCTCTCTCTCTCTCTCTCTCTCTCTCTCTCTCTCTCTCTCTCTCTCTCTCTCTCTCCACTCTCTTTATCACATTTGCTTTCTATCCGTTTTGATATATAGTGGCACTGGCTTTCTTCAGATAATTAACTTAATCTCTCTCTTTTCTTCACTTTCCTTCCCCCTCTCCCCCGTCTCTCTCTTTGCGCCCCCACTGTCGGAAAATCCGACACCATTTAATAATCATACAGATAATAACTGTATTACCAACAAGTTACCCATAGAAAACGTAACTTGTAGTGGAATTTCCGTCTAAAGAAAACGGGATATCATCACCACATACTATTATAATTCACCAGCTATTCTGCTGGGAATTGTTCTTAAATACATTAGTCTTTGGACTTTACCATCATAAAACATCTCATATAAATTAACTTAATTATCAATATTAAAGTAGAGTAAATGTGACCCTTCTATCACTTTCTGAAATGTGGACAATGTAAGCCAGGCGTCAGAGAGGAGGAAGGAGGGCAGCCATTGTTGTTTATACGAGACCAGAGGCTCACACGGGAGCAAATTCGGCTCCTGTTAATTTTACTTGGACGTAGTGTTATGGATACCAAAGGTGTACCATCTGTCAACACGATGTCTACAATTCAAGTTAAGTGTCTATCCGAAACCCGTTTATCATTCATTTATGGCCATTAATGTCAGGATATAGGGTGACCCGGTTAGATCGCGAGGAAGCCTCAAACTAAAGGTAATTAAGCCAGGTCTTCATGTTCCATGTGCTGTTTTCTCTGATATAGCTTGTCATATATAGGATTCTGGCTTCACAGCTAGCGCACTTTTGACAGGTCAAGTCGAGGATGCAAGATTTGTGCACCAGTTACTGGGTGATATGGAAGCTACCTCAAAGAGGATAATTAGGTGTCTACACCCTAGTTATACCTGGTGGACTAACCTGCTGTACTATAAGATAAGGAACCTCTTCAATGTATGTAGTTAATTTTGTAGTTTGATTGGCTGCATATATATATAAACTAATAAACCCCCCCTAATGTGTAGAGGATCGATTTGTGAGATTAAGAGATTATTGCAGAAATACAGTCCACTTAACATTATACAAATTGCTATCGAAGTATATAAATTAACGTAAATATAAATTCATATAAATTAAATAAATATAAATCTCACAGGTCGGTTCCCACACCCACCCTCCCACCTCCCCCCCAGCTCCGTGTAGCAGTGGTTGCATCTGATATTAGTGGTGAGTGTTAGTATGGCTTCACAGGACAAAGGTGTTTGTTGATATTCCGCAATGGTCAGGCTTGGGTACCTTTGTCAACCCCTACCCCCCCCCCCACACACACACCCCACACAACCCCCCATAGGAATTTTCGGGAGGGGGGGGGGGGGTTCCTGCCCGCCCCCCACACCACACCCAACCTCGGATATCCCTCATATGAGGATAATTCCTCTGTCACATCAGTATGTATAGTGTGTGATGGTGTTGTAGTGAAGAGTGATGGTGTTGTAGTGAAGAGTGATGGTGTAGTACCCACGATGGGGTGCGGCTATTGTATTCTTGTATTGTATCAGCTTCAGCAGGCCAAAACCTTAAGCTAAATATGTGGTTGGGTTGTTAGTACCTTAGACTCTTCATATCCAGGGACTCCAGCACCGTCTCTGGGGGAGGGAGGGAGGTTCAAGTATTTTTATTGAGACAAGAAAGAAATACATCTCAAAGGGATTGAGTTGCTTAGGCTATTTCTACCCCCCCCCCCTGAAGGAGGTGGAGGGAACCCCCCCTCCCCCCCCCCCGTCTCAAGCGGGTATCAAGTAGGTACTGGGATTAAGACGGTTAAGGCAGCGTCTGGGGGTCCTCTTGGGCCTAGGTTCGAATCCTCATCACGGCCGTTGTGGATTTGTTTACCGTGAATCTATTCATTACAGACTTGAGTAATACTCGGTACTTTTCTTGTGCCCTTTCAATGCAGAAGAGGGCGCTGATACGTGATGAAAGTCTACACAGTCTTACAGACTCACAGTTGCCTCATGTATCCCCTGTATCCCTCACCTGGGATACATATACAAGTCATACATATACATACATATATATATATTATATATATATATATATATATATATAATATATATATATATATATATATATATATATATATATATATATATATATATATATATATATATATATATATGACTTGTATTCCTCACCTGGGATACAAGGAACACACAGAACATACACCTGCACTCGTAGAACCAGCTGCAGGTATATTCCAGGTATACTTGAGCTATATTCCAGGTATACTGCAGCTATACACATCGTTGTGTTAACGGTGTGGATCAACCAGACTGTGTAATACTTGGAGTGGATGCCTCGCGTGGGGGAGGATCTGGAGGTGATGAGAACGAGTAGAGCGAAGGGTGAGAATACCTGGTGATGGCTGCTGGAATTCGACCCTCCAGTAAGTGCAAGGTGATGAGAACGGACACAAGGGACAGCAGAGGAGAGTAGACATGAAGTAGATGTCAACTCTGTCTACAATTATATATGTAGAAGTTGTAGGAGACGGGACGGTTGGGACAGTCATTGTATTAGACAAAGTGATGGATGGAAAGGCGGAGTCCAAGAGCTGAAGCTTGATTGTGTAGGTATAGAGGTAGGTGAGTACACACCACACGACGCATCTAATGGCCTTAACTCATCCTGGGAATAATAAGTGAATTAGCATGACTATTCCGATAATTGATTATGCATGGTGGAGGGATAATTTGCTGGTATTGGTGTATATCTGTCTGTCTGTCTGTCTCTGTGTACAGCCGAGCGTCTGTTTGCGTTCCGGCATGCTGACGTGTGTGTGTGTGTGTGTGTGTGTGTGTGTGTTGTGTGTCTGGGTCGATCCAAACACCTGTCTCTCAGGCTGTGCATCTCTGTTGTTCTGTCTGTCTGTCTCTGATTCTCACCCTGAGTACAAGCACATTCAGGTAAGCAAACAGACAGACTAGTAGACAGGTAGCCAGAAAAGCAAATATGCAAACAGAGACAGACAGACAGACAGGCCGGCAGGTAAACAGACTCAAACAGACTGAGACAAACAAACAAATCTAGACTCAGCCACAGATAATCAACAACACTTCCGTGTTAAAGCACAATCCCCCACATGAGTTTCTCAGTAAACATTATTCCCCCAAACATTCACTCAAGCAAATCCAACGACAGCGGAGAGAGTGAGACTCAGGCCCTGCCTGTCACGCCGCTTTGACTCATAAACAACTTCTTGTATCACCAAAACTGATCTGTCTTCTCCCTGTGGGTGCTTCAGGGCTTCGTAAAGAGGTATGCTACAGCTGTAGACAATATATATGTCCCATATATATATATATATATATATATATATATATATATATATATATATATATATATATATATATATATATATATATATATATATATGTTCCTTCTCCCATCAGAGCTGTAGAGAGTAGAGTAATTCCACTGAAATATAAAATATATTCTTATGTATATCAGAAGTATGCAGCTTTCTCTCTCTCTCTGGCAGCTGGTTGAGTATATGTATATGTGTATATGCATATATGTGTGTGTGTGTGTTTGTGTATCATCTGCATTCATCACAAAGAAAGATATTTCTGAACGAGCGCTTTCGTTGGAGGAGAGAGACTGTCCAACTACCGCGAGTGAGCGAGAAACAAGCCGCCAAGATGAGCCAAATCGTTACGGACAAGTCCATGAGCAACACCAAATTTCTTAAGCCTGAGCAAAGATGGAGGAGAAGAAGGGAGGATAGAAGTAATAAAGAAAGGAATGAAGTATTATCTAACTGTAAACTATAGGGTGTTTCTATCGGTGTTTGAAGTGTAAAGGCACGCCAGTATGAAACACTTTAAAGATCAGTAACAGTAGCAGCAGCAGCAGTAGTAGCAGCAGCAGCAGTAACAGCAGTAGCAGCAGCAGCAGCAGTAATAGCAGCAGGAGCAGTAATAGCATCAGCAGTAGCAGCAGTAGCAGCAGCAGTAACAGCAGTAGCAGCAGCAGCAGCAGTAATAGCAGCAGGAGCAGTAATAGCATCAGCAGTAGCAGCAGCAGCAGCAGCAGTAACAGCAGCAGCCACAGCAGTAACAGCAGCAGCAGTAACAGCAGCAGCAGCAGTAACAACAGCAGCCACAGCAGCAGTTAGAGACGGCAGCGGGTGTCGTCAAGTGACTGTTGAAGGCAGTTCAGAATTCCTGGAACTATCTGACGTAATCCTGTCACCCGCGCCGTCGTTGTTCTGTCGACTTGCTGCTTTTGTCGACACTCGCCGTCAGCTGCTTATCAATACCTTGCTGGGGTCGACACTAACTTTGTCTTGTCGATAAGGAGCTTGAAAGACCGACACTGGACTTGTGCTGTCGACAAAGAAAGACCGACACTGGACTTGTGCTGTCGACAAAGAGCTTATAACTTCGACACTTAGCCAGGAAAACAACTTAAAATTACATGAACTTAAAATGTCGACAGAGTGGTGTCGATATTAGACATGGAGGGAATTTAAATTTTCGATGAAACATGACATAATTGTCGATAATGGTCCCCAGATCGTCGACACAAGATGGAACATAGTGAAGGTCTCTACCCCTGACCTGTTGGTATCAGGAAGTAGGATTAAGAAAGCCAGGATAAGGAAGAGGAGGAGGAGGAGGGAAGATCAGTAGAAGGAGGCAGAGAGAACAAGGTAGAGACTGATATATGTGTACAAAAGCTAATTTATATTACAACCACAGAACCATTCACAGAGTAATCACCCTAACGTGACGTATCAATGAGAGAACCCCATACGAGGCCGTAATGAGGGTTCGAACCCATACGGTGGGTAGATCACACTCCCAGACAACCAACCAGGTCATGGCATGGTGAAAAGGATTGCAACCCTTTCAATGATTTGATGTGACATGGGGTCATATCCTTTTGGACCATTTCTGGGGCTGTGGGACTACCCTCCACATAGGTTCGAATCCACAGCAATAGACCACAGACGGGAACACAAACGACAACCAAAACAAGCAAGGAGTTGTTTGGTCAGGTGGGGAACAATTCCGATGATTGATTGATTGATAAAGATTAAGCCACCCAAGAGGTGGCACGGGCATGAATAGCCCGTAAGTGGTACAATTTTTTTTTCTCGGTACTGGCCGGAACAATTCCCGTCAACCAGATCTTAACTACTCCTCGAGAGGCCTTTCCCCCCGCTGCGGTGAGACGCTGTAGTCAGTCTTCCGCTGTAGGGAGGTGGCGAGGAGCGGGGGTGAACAAGGAGGGGGGTGGGGGGTGGGGGGTTAGGATCTGGCTTCCGCACTTGCCGTAAGTCTTGAATGATTCAACCACTACGACTTAAACTTCGTAATGGTTGCAGCCAGATGGATGCGGATTATGGTGTAGGTCTTCTGCCTCACCCGTCTGGCTGGCCGGCTGTCTACTCACGTATCTACATGCCCATCTTGAGGTTATCTTGAGATGATTTCGGGGCTTTTTAGTGTCCCCGCGGCCCGGTCCTCGACCAGGCCTCCACCCCCCAGGAAGCAGCAGCCCGTGACAGCTAACACCCAGGTACCTATTTTACTGCTAGGTAACAGGGGCATAGTGTGAAAGAAACTTTTGCCTATTGTTTCTCGCCGGTGCCCGGGATTGAACCCGGGACCACAGGATCACAAGTCCAGCGTGCTGTCCGCTCGGCCGACCGGCTCCCTACCTCTCTGTCTTTCCAAGAACCTTTACTTTAGACTGATTAAACCAGGTGGTTAAGATCAAGTACTTTAAGGTAGTCTATGTACAAGAGTGCCAACTTGGGTGAGTGAATATCTTGAATCTAGAAGTGTTTCCGGGGCTTAGCGTCCCCGGAAACCATATACCTTTGTTGTTGTTAAAGATCCGCCACCTGGAACATAAAACTCCAAGTAGCACGGGCTATGGTGAGCCCGTAGTTTGCATATACCCTTGCGCCGTTCAATCTGGGTTGGTCAACAACATACTCGGCATCCGGATACAAGTCACACCGTTCGCGAACGGATTATAAAACCAACCGTAAAGCTCACCCACGCAGACCTAAACCCAAGCTAACCTAACTCAACCGAACCGAACACAGACTAAGCTAAGCTAAATACTTGTGTATCTAATAATATATATATACGGTTTAAACGGACAGGAAACAAGTTTTGTCAAATGACCTTTTGCACGCATTGCTCGTATCCGGGTAAAAACAGACCATAATGACCGCTAGGGAAAGAGCACATAGAGTTAAAAGTAACACAAGCGTATCCTCGCTTTTGTTTTACAGCTCTATATATAAAGAGGACAAGAGTGTAGAGGCAATCACCACCGACTCTTTCTCTTTACCGAAACTCTTGCAATTTCTTGTGTGAATCCCATTGACCTGTAACCTGTGGACCTGTAGCCCCTTTCTCCTGTACTCCTAGTTCATATTACCCATTGTTTGAAGGCGAGGAGTCACAATAACGGGGCTGAAGAGTGTTGACCAGACCACACACTAGAAGGTGAAGGGACGACGACGACGTTTCGGTCCGTCCTGGACCATTCTCCAAGTCGATTGGGATTTGGAACGTCGTCGTCCCTTCACCTTCTAGTGTGTGGTCTGGTCAACAAACATTGTTTGCATCCAAACATCAACTGTATAACAAACAAGATAGACAGCAAACAACGCTAAACGATAGATTACAACACCACACACACACACACACACACACACACACACACACACTCACACACACACACACACACACACACACACACACACACACACACACACACACACACACACACACACACACACATTACAAGCCAATACTGAGGCCAGACAAACAAGCCAAACAAGTCAAACAAGCCAAACAACAGTGATCTCATCATTATTCCTCCCTGGACAGTGTTTGGGGTCCGGCTTACACTAATCACCTGCTAATTATCCTGCTACTCTCCTCGCTAATTAGGGGCGGCCAGGGCACGATTGGTTGGTAAATAGGACATAATTGGTTGTTACAATGCACATGGGGTCTAAATGTGGCGAGAGAGAGAGAGACAGAGAGAGAGAGACAGAGAGATCATATACAATATATATGTATATTCGTTCTTGCTAATATATATATATATATATATATATATATATATATATATATATATATATATATATATATATATATGTCGTACCTAGTAGCCAGAACTCACTTCTCAGCCTACTATTCAAGGCCCGATTTGCCTAATAAGCCAAGTTTTCCTGAATTAATATATTTACTATAATTTTTTTCTTATGAAATGATAAAGCAACCCTTTTCTCTATGTATGAGGTCAATTTTTTATTATTGGAGTTAAAATTAACGTAGATATATGACCGAACCTAACCAACCCTACCTAACCTAACCTAACCTATATTTATATGTAAGGTTAGGTTAGGTAGCCAAAAAAAGCTAGGTTAGGTTAGGTTAGGTAGGTTAGGTAGACGAAAAAACATTAATTCATGAAAACTTGGCTTATTAGGCAAATCGGGCCTTGAATAGTAGGCTGAGAAGTGCGTTCTGGCTATTAGGTACGACATATATATATATATATATATATATCAGATAATTTTTCGTCTACAAGTATATAACTTTGCCAGGAGTGAACAGTAGAACAATGACCTTTTCTTTGCAGGTCGGCGTTCGATCCCCGACGGTCCAAGTGGTTGAATAGCGTTCCATCCCTCCGTCCTCCTATTCCTCCCTCCCCCTATCCCCTATCTCCCAAGTGCTTATGTTTCCTTTCAAATACCATTGGTTAACACCGGTTTTGAATTTGAAGTTCACTCGGCGAATGCTCCGTTTCTAAGGCGGAGTTCATTATGAACTTCGACACAACTGGGGGGCTCTTTGCGGCTTCTACAGCGCATCTCAGAGCCGCTCCTGAGATGGCCAAGCGTAGGGCAGGTGACGTCTCGCGAGTTATTTATGGTAGTTCCCCCTCGTGATGCTGAAAGAACATGGCAAGAGAGAGAAAATGGGAATAGGCGAGAGAGAGAAAATGGGAATATGTGAGAGAAAATGGGAATAAGTGAGAGAGAGAATGGGAATAGGTGAGAGAGAAAATGGGAATAGGTGAGAGAGAGAAAATGGGAATAGGTGAGAGAGAAAATGGGAATAGGTGAGAGAGAAAATGGGAATAGGTGAGAGAAAATGGGAATAGGTGAGAGAAAATGGGAATAGGTGAGAGAAAATAGAAAGAGGTCGTGAAAGCCAAAAATATATATATGAAGAGCACCACAGAAAATGGGTAAAGGGTGAAAATGGGCAAAAATAGGGACTCCAAATGGAAAGAAGAACCAGAGGAACCGGAGGACACGCTAATATAGAAAATGGGAAGAGCTCAAAGGTACAAGAACCCCCCTTCCCCCCCTACCCCCCCTAACTTAGGAAAATAAACTCATGATTTCAAGTTGCCAAGTTTATGACATAAAAAATATATTGATTTTAAATTGGCCGCGCTATGAACAATTATTTAATAGAATTTGGGTTAACATGAATTGTTGTAATTGTTATTGAAGGAATGTTAGCGGGAGATGGATACATGTAGAGAGAGAGAGAGAGAGAGAGAGAGAGAGAGAGAGAGAGAGAGAGAGAGAGAGAGAGGGAGAGAGAGAGAGAGACAGACAGACAGAGACAGGAGAATAATGAGGGTCGACGGAGAGAGAAAAATAGAGCCAGAGACAGATTGTAGAGGTTTAAGTGCCAACCTGTGTGGCACTTGGCTGTGTGTGTGTGTGTGTGTGTACTCACCTATTCTGGTTGCGGGAATTGAGCTTTGGCTCTTTGGTTCCGACAAAGAGCGGGACCAAAGTTGTGAGAAAGAACTCTCTCTCTCTCTCTCTTCTCTCTCTCTCTCTCTCTCTCTCTCTCTCTCTCTCTCTCTCTCTCTCTCTCTCTCTCTCTCTCTCTCTCTCTCTCTCTCTCGTTCTCACACCTTGTATGAAAAGTTGTTCACAAAGTTCAAGGCGGTAACTGCTCACTCTCCATACATCAGAGTACTCACAATTATCAATGATTGGCAAAAACATCCTCCAATCACAGGGACATTGGCTGAGGTATCGGCCAATCAGCGGCAGTGGACACGCAAATGTCGATCAAACTGCTTGAAAATCCCGTCCAATCCTCGACAAGGTGAATGCCATCCCGTCCAATCAGCGTGAAGGCCTCCGAGACCACGACCAATGAGCGCAGGGGGAATCTGGCGGGCTAATTTATAAAGGTGACCTATGGCACGACGCCCTGTGACCTTTCCTAAGGTAAGGCAGGTCACATGACGGCTCCTTATCGCGTGTCTTAACTATGCCAACCTCAGGCCAATTGCCTCAAACGATCGTCGTTAACAACGTCGTCGGTTCCTTTCCTGGCAAGTGCTGCCGCCAAGTCTGAGGTCGGAGGTTCAGGAAAGGGGGAAAGGGGGGAGGGGGGGTGGGGTGGGAGGGGGTATACTCATCTTCAAGGGTGACTCAGGGTAGCTGTGTGGAGACTCACCTTCTGAAGGGTGAGTCAGAGCAGCTCTGTGGGTGTGGGGGGACTCACCTTCTGAAGGGTGAGTCAGAGAAGCTGTGTGGGTGTGGGGGGACTCACCTTCTGGGGGACTCAGACCCCGGGGAAACTACTTGGCGGGGACTCACTTCAAGAGGGACTCACTGCAGGAAGGACTCACTCCAGGAAGCACTTACTCCAGGCAGGACTCACCTGAAGTCCTGCATGGACTCCAGGTGAAGGGGGTGGGGGGGACTGTACTGCAATTATTGTACCTGAAACAGAAAGTTCCAAGTAGCACGGGCTATGGTGAGCCCGTGGGGGGGGGGGGACTGCTGCAATATTCCCGCCAGGATGGGTAACTATAGTAAAGCACTTTAGAGGTTTATTATTATATTTTTGTCCGGGGCCCCCCCTGAAACCTCAGCTTTAGTTTTTATGACGCAATGCCACCTGTCTCTCTATGCCATTCTCCTTTAGTCTCCCATTTGTGTGTGTTTTTAATAACGGCAACTTCGCTTCCCATTTTCTTTTTTCGTTCCCGTTTTTTGTGATGTGACACTGATGTCCTTGATTGTATTTTCTGTCTAACAGGAGGCTGACAGTCGTGATCTCTACCCTCCTGTGTGTTTTTTTTGTGGGTTAGTAATTTAGTATTAGTAAGACTGTAAGCCAGTTTCCCATTTTCTTTGTCACAAACATAGCGGGTTTCTATTCCTATCCCGTTTTCTGTTTTACCAACACTGGTAGCCATCATGTTATTGTTCTGTCCAGCGCTGACAACCGACCATCTATTTCCTTGCGTTTCCTACGTCACTCTGTCACGCCGAGGCTGTCAGACGGAGGCTGTCAGACGGAGGCTGTCAGACGGAGGCTGTCAGACGGGGCTGTCAGACGGAGGCTGTCAGACGGAGGCTGTCAGACGGAGGCTGTCAGACGGAGGCTGTCAGACGGAGGCTGTCAGACGGAGGCTGTCAGACGGAGGCTGTCAGACGAAGGCTGTCAGACCGAGGCTGTCAGACGAAGGCTGTCAGACCGAGGCTGTCACGCCGAGGCTGTCAGACGGAGGCTGTCAGACCGAGGCTGTCAGACGGAGGCTGTCAGACGGAGGCTGACAGACCGAGGCTGACAGACCGAGGCTGTCAGAAGGAGGCTGTCAGACGGGGCTGTCAGACCGAGGCTGTCACTCCGAGGCTGTCAGACGGAGGCTGTCACTCCGCATTGGTGTGTTAATGTCAGCGTGTGTGACCTGGTCGCTACTCACACACTCTTAAGAGCCTAGTTTGCA
>NC_091162.1:12760359-12772859 GCF_040958095.1 Procambarus clarkii
GGTTGAAATGTCCGTAGACTTCTGGCCGAGGGCGCTGCAAATAACTATAATTTATTTAGATGCTTAACCCAAGTATACGGCCAGCACAACACGTCCACCAGACTGTGCGACACAGTGGTTGCCAGGATCAGGTTGGGTTACTGTTACCTGTGGCAGGTGGCTACCGTTACCTGTGGCAGGTGGCTACCGTTACCTGTGACAGGTGGCTATACCGTTACCTGTGGCAGGTGGCTATACCGTTACCTGTGACAGGTGGCTATACCGTTACCTGTGACAGGTGGCTATACCGTTACCTGTGGCAGGTGGCTACCGTTACCTGTGGCAGGTGGCTATACCGTTACCTGTGACAGGTGGCTATACCGTTACCTGTGGCAGGTGGCTATACCGTTACCTGTGACAGGTGGCTATACCGTTACCTGTGACAGGTGGCTATACCGTTACCTGTGGCAGGTGGCTATACCGTTACCTGTGACAGGTGGCTATACCGTTACCTGTGACAGGTGGCTATACCGTTACCTGTGGCAGGTGGCTATACCGTTACCTGTGACAGGTGGCTATACCGTTACCTGTGACAGGTGGCTATACCGTTACCTGTGGCAGGTGGCTATCGTTACCTGTGGCAGGTGGCTATACCGTTACCTGTGGCAGGTGGTTACCGTTACCTGTGTCAGGTAGCTATACCGTTACCTGTGACAGGTGGCTATACCGTTACCTGTGTCAGGTAGCTATACCGTTACCTGTGACAGGTGGCTACCGTTACCTGTGGCAGGTGGCTATACCGTTACCTGTGGCAGGTGGCTACAGTTACCTGTGGCAGGTGGCTATACCGTTACCTGTGGCAGGTGGCTACAGTTACCTGTGGCAGGTGGCTATACACATGGCCCTGTATGACTAACCATCCTATGTGATGGGAGATCTTTAGCATCATGTAGCTAGTTCATGACACACTCTGTACTCCCCTAACATGTACTCCAGGACAGCTGCACAAATACACATTCATATATACCTAACTGTGCTCATAAAAACATATATTTCTCTTGGTTGTCAATAGTTAATTAGTTTCTGAAATAATAATTGTGACTGCATATGAGGTACCTAATTAAAATGTGGTTTTCTGAGCTGTAATGATGTAGTTAGGCGAATCTATGTTGTTGAAATGTTCAATTAATTTACTCTGTTGTGGAGAAATATATATATATATATAGGAGAGCAAAATTTGTGTCTGTCTGTCATTTAAGGTATTACCTTAATATTTAAAGTGATCAATGTATTGAGTGATAGACAATACGGGTATACAGGCATACATGAGTATACCTTATAGGACTATTATACATAGAGAAAGATAACTTATTTTCCTCAAAATTTCGCTTTGATCTTTGAGACAGTTTGAGTTGTCATGGTTGACATGGTTGACATGGTTGACATGGTTGACATGGTTGAGTTGATGGTTCAAGTCTTGAACCACCGTGGCACAGCTGTAGTTAAGGAAGCCCCCCCAAGCCTTCAGGGGACCTTCAAAACATCGTCCCTAAGCTACGACAAAGATCAAAGCAAAATTTCAAGGGGGGACACCACCCCCAGCCATTTTTTCTATTTTGGAGGCATAAGCAACCGGAAAATAACACTTTACTCCCCCCCCCCCCCCGGGACATTGTTACATTGTAGGGTAAACCGGTGTTATATATACCCAACCTGGCACTGAGGGCCGCCGGGGCATGGCACGCCAAGTGTAATTTGACGGTAATGATGAACGTCTTAATTTTTGCAATAGCTGAGATGCCGAGCAACCTGTGTGTGTGTGTCAGGTGGCTGGCTGACCAGACGTCGCCCAACCATGTGCGTGGGTAAGGTCGTTTAGGTCGAATGGTTCGTGAGGACCGGGGGGTCGGAGGGGGTTGGGTTGGTGGGGGGTTTGTACTCGCCTCGACGTGCTTACAGGGTTCGAACATCTGTTCTGTTTGGGGGAGAGGGAGGTGGGGGGGGGGGGGACAGCCAGGTGAACCCCTACCTGTGTCACCTGAAGCTGCAGGGGGGGGGAGGGGTGACACAGAAAGGTGCCTGTGTCACCTGAAGAAGCAGGTGGAAGGTGCCAACGCTACCAGGTAAATATAAACACGTCTCTGAGGAGGCTTTGTGAGAGGACTGTGATGTTTATCTTTCTCCTACATTACCTCCCCCCCCCCTACCTCTCTCTCTCTCTCTCTCTCTCTCTCTCTCTCTCTCTCTCTCTCTCTCTCTCTCTCTCTCTCTCTCTCTCTCTCTCTCTCTCTCTCTCTCTCTCTGTACATCATCTACGACGTGACAATTTCAAAGACATGACACATCACTGCCGTTCGACCTATAACTACCTGATATCTGACAGTTTATGCCCTTGACATACAATGCTACGACTTCGCAAACGCCTGACTAACGATGATGTACCGTACGACTTCGTAACTCTCTCAGGTACGATAATCTCTCCAACTTCATAACTGCCTGACGTATGATAACATCTACAACTTCATCACTGCCTGACGTATGATAACATCTACAACTTCATCACTGCCTGACGTATGATAACATCTACAACTTCATCACTGCCTGACGTATGATAACATCTACAACTTCATCACTGCCTGACGTATGATAACATCTACAACTTCATAACTGCCTGACGTATGATAACATCTACAACTTCATCACTGCCTGACGTATGATAACATCTACAACTTCATCACTGCCTGACGTATGATAACATCTACAACTTCATCACTGCCTGACGTATGATAACATCTACAACTTCATCACTGCCTGACGTATGATAACATCTACAACTTCATAACTGCCTGACGTATGATAACATCTACAACTTCATCACTGCCTGACGTATGATAACATCTACAACTTCATCACTGCCTGACGTATGATAACATCTACAACTTCATCACTGCCTGACGTATGATAACATCTACAACTTCATCACTGCCTGACGTATGATAACATCTACAACTTCATCACTGCCTGACGTATGATAACATCTACAACTTCATCACTGCCTGACGTATGATAACATCTACAACTTCATCACTGCCTGACGTATGATAACATCTACAACTTCATCACTGCCTGACGTATGATAACATCTACAACTTCATCACTGCCTGACGCACAACAAATTCTCGGACCCAAGCTTGAAACAAACGACGGTGAAATTAGATTGTGCGAGTATGTGGGAGCATAACAAAAACAAACGAAGAAACTGTTGGAGAACATTTAAAGCTCTCAAACCCCCACCCCTTCCTCCCACACACACAAACAATCACCCTCATTCTGTCTAAGAACAACAAACAAACACACACACACACACACACACACACACACACACACACACAACGGACAAACATGCAATAACTAACATACATCCAAACACACACAGAAAGAGAGGTGAGTATTGTCTCATGGTGTCAAAGATGGTATGTTTGGCCTCCTATATCTATGTATCTTACGACACAAACATTTAAGATATATTCACAAAAATATCCCCAAAACCTCCTAGATCTCTCTCTCTCTCTCTCTCTCTCTCTCTCTCTCTCTCTCTCTCTCTCTCTCTCTCTCTCTCTCTCTCTCTCTCTCTCTCTCTCTCTCTCTCTCTCACACACACACACACACACACACACACACACACACACTTTGCTGGGTAACTGGTAGAGGTTTGGGAGTGTCATAGCTGGATCGGGGCCCCATTGCCCCTCTTTTAAGGGGGATCTGCTCTCATTGCGACCCCCAATGGAGTCAGTGGGAAGTGGGTTGCTGAGTTCATAGGTTCGTCATTTCAAGCACCTCATTAATATATATATATATATATATATATATATATATATATATATATATATATATATATATATATATATATATACCGAAACAACCTTGGAACATATACATACTACATCAACCTTGTAATTAAACTGTTTAGTCATCTTATGTGGTAGAATATGTTTATGTTAAAGTATGTTAGTCATGTTATGTGGTAGAATAAGTTTATTTCAATATCTCTTTCAAATCCCATCCATCCCCTGGCAATTGTGGGACGAGGCGCGTCGCAAAATTCTGGGCTTTTTCTAGTCTCCTTGTATGTTTCTTTAGCGAGGGTTCCAGGCCGGGGTGGCATACTCTTAGACTGGTCTCATGTAGGTGTATTCACCTAATTGTGCTTGCGGGGGTTGAGTTCTGCTCTTTCGGCCCGCCTCTCAACTGTCAATCAATCAACTGTTACTACTAATAACTAATTTTCACACACACACACACACACACACACACACACACACACACACACACACACATACACATACACACACACATAAAGCAGCCCGTAACAGCTGGCTAGCTCCCAGGTACTTATTTACTGCTAGGTAACAGGAGCATCAGAGTGAAAGAAACTGCCTATTTTTGTTTCTCGCCGGCGCCGGGAATCGAACCCAGGCCACAGGATTAAGTGTACAGCGTGCTATCCACACAACCACCAGCGCCCTCTCGTGTGCGCGCGTGTGTGTGTGTGTGTGTGTGTGTGTGTGTGTGTGTGTGTGTGTGTGTGTGTGTGTGTGTGTGTGTGTGTGTGTGTGTTTAATTACCTAAGTGTAATTACCAAAGTGTAGTTACAGGATGAGAGCTACGCTCGTGGTGTCCCGTCTTCCCAGCACTCTTTGTCATATAACGCTTTGAAACTACTGTGTGTGTGTGTGTGTGTGTGTGTGTGTGTGTGTGTGTGTGTGTGTGTGTGTGTGTGTGTGTGTGTAAAGCTTAACTGGTCCCCGACTAATAGTGTCAACTACATATAGAACTGTAATAATTACAATATAAACAGAAACACTTGTACCAGCAACAAGTACAGCAAACCCACCGACCACCAGCCCAGGTTGTGCACCCTATACCACTCCGTCCTGTATCTTACTTGTAACCTACTGTAACCCCCCTCCCCCTTACCCCCCCCTCCCCCCCTTCTATCTGGCCAGGGATCTGCTTACAGCACTCGCAACTGACAGACGCGACGACGCGTAGATGACACCTCAAGCAGGGAACGAAAGCGAGATATGAGAATATAAAGCTAAGACACGCAGGTGGAGGTGAAATAAATAGAAAACTGGGATGCTGGAAGAGCGTCGGGGTTATCTTGAGATCTTGAGATGATTTCGGGGCTTTTTAGTGTCCCCGCGGCCCGGTCCTCGACCAGGCCTCCACCCCCAGGAAGCAGCCCGTATGGGGTGAGGTGGTAAATAATCCGCCATCACTGTCTGTGTTTGCTGCTGGCGTCTGCACCAGGTGAGAGGGGAAAGGTCAGGTGAGAGGTGAGAGAAGGAGGAAGGAGAGGTGAGTGAGAGGAAAGGACAAGTGAGAGAAGGTAGGGAGAGGCGGACGATAGGGGTAGGGACGCCGTGGGCGGCCGGGCGAACGGGTGTTTAAAATGTAGCCATGTAGCCATACTTTGCCAGGCACATGTAGCCATACTTTGCCAGGCACATGTAACCATACTTTGCCAGGCACATGTAGCCATACTTTGCCAGGCAGCCCATGGCACACGTCACTACTAGACATGTGGCACTCAGAATGGCCTTGTATGTCCTCTACCACCCCCCCATTCCCCCCTCCCCCCTCCCCTTACATCTTTGAAGGGAGGGTATTTTTGTGACGGTGCTCGGTAGTTATAGAGGCCGTATAGCCATTTCTATGTCAAATTGGGTCGTTTTTGGCCTCCTATAGCAGGGTGCAACACAGTCTTACTGCTTTATTGCAATGGCTTGCACCTAATTGACTCGTCAACTAACTTAGCGGTGGCATAAATAAAGTGACTCCCGGAGGGGGGAGGGGGAGATTAGAGACACTTTGTTGGAACTAAACACTTGCCATATGCAATTTATGGCAAGGGATGACCAGATTAGCCATTCATAACACGAGGACGGCTCAGGTGACCTCAGGTGACCTCAGGTGAGCCCAGGTGAC
Source organism: Procambarus clarkii (assembly GCF_040958095.1). Lineage (NCBI taxonomy): Eukaryota > Metazoa > Arthropoda > Malacostraca > Decapoda > Cambaridae > Procambarus > Procambarus clarkii. The sequence continues at coordinate 12,766,333 of NC_091162.1, forward strand.
CTCAGGTGACGTCAGGTGACCCCAGGTGACCTCAGGTGAGCCCAGGTGACCTCATGTGAGCCCAGGTGACCTCAGGTGAGCCCAGGTGACCTCAGATGAGCCCAGGTGACCTCAGGTGACCTCAGGTGAGCCCAGGTGACCTCAGGTGACCTCTGGTGAGCCCAGGTGACCTCAGGTGACCTCTGGTGAGCCCAGGTGACCTCAGGTGACCTCAGGTGAGCCCAGGTGACGACCCCTAATGGTGTCAATTAAAACTAATTGTCGTTTATGAGGTGTGAGAGATCATTCAGTGTCCCCCCCCCCCTAGCCTGTGTTGACACGTTGTTATATTCCATCCTTTGTTCCGAGGGTCCAACTGCGACGCCTCTGATTGGTTGGTCATATAACAGCCTAATTGACTGGGCCGGGAGTTAAACACGCCTTTGTTTAACATTAGTGTGTTTTGTTACTGCCTTTTGACAAGTGACAATTGTTGATTGTTTACTGAGAAAAATACAGGACTTGGCACAAATGTATTTTTCAGCTGTCATTGTTGTTATTGTTATGTATGTGTGTGTGTGAGTGTGTGTGTGTGTGTGTGTGTGTGTGTGTGTGTGTGTGTGTGTGTGTGTGTGTGTGTGTGTGTGTGGGTGAGTGTGTGTGTGTGTGGGTGGGTGTGTGGGTGTGTAATTACCTAAGTGTAGTTACAGGATGAGAGCTACGTTCGTGGTGTCCCGTCTTCCCAGCACTCTGTGTGTGTGTGTGTGTGTGTGTGTGTGTGCGCGCGCGAGTCCAGGCGGGTTACTAGTCTAGAGGTAAGTCCAGGGTCGAGTGCTAGTTCCAAAGACCCGCCTTTCTAGCTTAATACACTGACTCCCTTCCTCTTCATACTATACGTACAGATGTGCATTAACTTGACTACAAGTACTTGTAACCGGTTCCAAATATTTACAACTCTTATGCAGAGGGGAAAAGTATGTTAGGACTCACTTGGGGGGGGGGGACTCTATAAGACCTCTTGAGTGTTGAAACCGCTAGAGGATTGTGTCTGGGGTTTGTTTCTGGGAGAGTTGTAAACTTGAGCTTGGGGAGGAGTGAGTAAACAGCTGGATACTCCTGTGGAAACAGGTGTGGCCTGGACAAGGTGTGGCCTAGACAAGGTATGGGTCAGAATGTATTGTGTCCAAGAATCTGGTTTGCCATGTGCATTGCCCCCTCTCTCTCTCTCTCTCTCTCTCTCTCTCTCTCTCTCTCTCTCTCTCTCTCTCTCTCTCTCTCTCTCTCTCTCTCTCTCTCTCTCTCTCTCTCTCTCTCTCTCACACATTCCGGGGAACAGGTTAAGGGTGTTAGGAACACCTGCCGAGAAACGCCTCATATTTAACGAGACTGACCGGGACGTCACGGAACCAGCTCCACTATCCTCGGCACAACCAATCACATGCCTTCCCTGCGGCTACTCTACCTCAAAGGGGCGATTGTGATTGGCTCACTGTATCTGGCCTCGGAGAGAACTCGAGACTCTGGTTAAAGGTGGGAATTGAGTACTAACCGTTCTCTTAATGGATATGTGGGTAGGGGGAGGGGTAGATGGATGAGTAAGGGTGAATATGGGTGAGGAAGGAGGTGAAGGTGGATGAGGAGAGGTGAGTGAAGGGAGATAGGGATGAAGGGAGAGTTGATGCTACATCCCAAGATGAAGAAGATGTAATATCATCTCAAGATGATGTAGATGCAGTACCATCACTCCTCCGAGATGAGGAAGATGCGTTAGCAGCATCAGCTTGACCGTTCTCGCTGTCAAGATGACATCACGTCAACAAATTAATAATGTTTGTGTTGTCTCTGGTATGTTCAGACTCCGGTGTTCTCTGGACGAGTCTTGTCGGTTCTGAAGGAAATATGGCGAAGCCCAGGTTACCCCTGCATGATGTGTGTGTGTGTGTGTGTGTGTGTGTGTGTGGCTGAACCTCTCACGTGTACACACACACACACACACACACAGTGTGGGCAGTGATGTGGTGGAGGCTGACTCCATACACAGTTTCAAGTGTAGATGTGACAGAGCCCATTAGGCTCAGGAACCTGTACACCTGTTGATTGACGGTTGAGAGGCGGGACCAAAGAGCCAGAGCTCAACTCCCCGCAAGCACAACTAGATGAACACACACACACACACCCACAACACATCTAGTGCAGCTGCCACTCTACGCAAAACATTTTCGTAAATGTTGCAGTATTTGACTGACAGACCAGTTTCCAACCGGTAATAATAATTAGGGATGTGGAGCAATACTGGAACAGGTGGGAAGGTAATAATGATATTGATTACTCTCTCTCTCTCTCTCTCTCTCTCTCTCTCTCTCTCTCTCTCTCTCTCTCTCTCTCTCTCTCTCTCTCTCTCTCTCTCTCTCTCTCTCTCTCTCTCTCTCTCTCTCTCTCTCTCTCTCTCTCTCTCTCTCTCTCTCTCTCTTGTCTCTGTCTCTGTCTCTCTCTCTCTCTCTCTCTCTCTCTCTCTCTCTCTCTCTCTCTCTCTCTCTCTCTCTCTCTGTCTCTCTCTCTGTCTCTCTCTCTGTCTCTCTCTCTGTCTCTCTCTCTCTCTCTCTCTCTTGTCTCTGTCTCTGTCTCTGTCTCTCTCTCTCTCTCTCTCTCTCTCTCTCTCTCTCTCTCTCTCTCTCTCTCTCTCTCTCTCTGTGTCTCTCTCTCTCTCTCTCTCTCTCTCTCTCTCTCTCTCTCTCTCTCTCTCTCTCTCTCTCTCTCTCTCTCTCTCTCTCTCTCTCTCTCTCTCTCTCTCTCCAAAATCATTAATATAAATCTTAATTTTATTCCCAGGTAAGCAGTGATGAAGGGAAATGTACAACGCAGTCAAAATGCAACAGAGAGCAAGGTAAGTACATACAGGTAAGTCCTCGTCCCTAATATACCCATCAACACAACATTCTTGAGCAAGCAACATGGTAGGAAGTGCAGCCAGTGAAGAAATAGAGGCGCCCAAAGGATACCTGATCAACCAGGCTGTGACTCATACGTCAGGCTGCGAGCACCCGCGTCTAACAGCCTGGTTGATCAGTCCAGCAACCAGGAGTCCTGGTCGACGACCGGGCCGCGGGGACGCTAAGCCCCGGAAGCACCTCAAGGTAACCTCAAGGTAGCCATAACCTGAACTAGAGACCCTGTCTCTACGAACATCACGGGGTATCTCATTCTACGAAGTATCTACGAAGTATCTCATTCCTCCCATATCAGAAATGCTGCCCAAGAGTGGAAATGGTTCAAGAAACATCTATATAAGTTCCTGCAAGAAGTGACGGACCAACCAGGCTGTGGTGGACGTGTGGGCCTGCGGCGGGCGGCTTCCAGCAACAGTCCTTTAGATCAAGTTATCACGAGACAAGTCAGGGTTTAGGCCGGGTTTAAGGGGAGTAGTGTAACTCCCAGAACCCTCTCCCAGGTATACTCCAGGTATACTCCAGGTATACTGGAGGATAGTGTAGCATACTCTCCAGCAGTGAAGGCAGGGAGGAAGATATTGTCTAAGGAGGAGGGAGATCTCTAAGGAGCAGTAGCAACTTGAGCGGTAGTGACAGTATCAACGGAACAACAGTAACAACAGGAGTAACGGCAGGAACAGCGGCTGAAACAGCAACATTAATAGCAACAGCAGTGGCAACAGACGCAGCAGAATGAACAAAGCAACGGCAGAGCACCAACGCCAACAGCGCCACATCCAGCAGCACACACTCGCCAACAGGAGCAACAGCACAAGTAAAAGTAGCAGCAGCAACAGTAACAGGAACACAAGCAACACAGCATCAAGAGACAACTCAAAAGAAGGAGACGGAGTCACAAAACAGAATCAGACTCACACCATCATGATGGTCGTTACGGCGGAGGGACTGGAACACCATCGCCGGAACCACCACAACCACAACCACCACCACCACCACCACAACCACCACCACAACCACCACCACGCCACCACGCCACCACCACCACCGCCACCACCACCACCACCACCACCACCACCACCACCACCGCCAGAATCAGCTGTAATAACCGCGGCTGTTAAGAAATTGATAGCGGCTGTAAGCGGAACAAGTATCTATATGGCGGATGTAGCAGACATCGTAATACAGAGATAATGACAGATACAGTGGTGATAACCTCTCTCTCTCTCTCTCTCTCTCTCTCTCTCTCTCTCTCTCTCTCTCTCTCTCTCTCTCTCTCTCTCTCTCTCTCTCTCTCTCTCTCTCTCTCTCATAAAACAAGAGAGCAGCGACAGTATCCTAACAAGCACTTCGCCTGGATGGTTCGTAAACAGTCTTGCCGAATATTCGTAACAGCGACACTCAACTAACCCCCCCCCCCCCTGGAACGAGGCCATCCGCGGCTGAATTACAACCTCCGGTTCATTATACCCGCTGCGGGTACCTCAGTAAACACAGTGTTGCTGTAAGAACCAGAGCGAGAATCTCTCTCTCTTTCTTTCGAGGGTTCGAGTCCCAGCGGTCTGAATATGTCCAAGCTGGGCTATTGATCTAGTGTGGAATCTTCCGCATGGCTCAACGCGCTTTTAGAGAGCGGGCATACACGGCTTTTTGGCTTCAGCTCAGTGGCTGATGCCTTTTGTAGGTGGATACCGCATGATATATAATGCTGTGATGGGTGGGATTAGGCAGATGGGAAGGGAGAGAGAGGTTCGTGAAAATCGTATCTAGACTGATTGCTCTTCTACCTCCGGGCCTCGTAGAGACGAGCAAGATTAATGACGTGAAAGATACTAGAGAGATTCCAGTGCCTTGATTTCAGGAAATTCCAATAACTTGTAGGCTTCAAAACCGCGAAATTCCAGTTGTCGGGGAACAGTGAGAATGAAACCTGATTCTGAGCCCTCCAAGATATTCCAAAATTTTGGGTTTTTGAAAGATCTTCAAAAGTCTCGATGTTCCAGAAAATTCCAGCCTTTTTCCCAGGTTCCCGGACGCAGGTTCGAATCCTCGTCACGGCCCTTTGTGGATTTGTTCATTCCAGCCTTTGGTTGCCTGAGGTCCCCCGGAGAAGAACAAGAACAGGAAGCAAGATTATCAACAAAGGAAGAACAAAGTTAACAAAGGAAAAAGGAAAAGTAGGAACTGGTCCAATTTAGTGCAGACGCAGCAGGCGGGTACGATGGAAGACCCACACATTGTGTGGCCCAGTTAATCAGTACTGTAAATACCCGACTACCTCCCCCCCTCCCTCCCCCCCACACACCCTGGGGGTGATTGGGGGGGGAGGGGGGGTTAGTAGTGGTTGTTTGGGGCGAAGATATGAAGGCTTGGGCCTCTACCAGCATTCCTGGAGGGTTGGGGAGAGTTGTTAGTGGTTGTGGTGGTTGTGATGAGGGGTGTGGTTGGTTAGGTAATTGGTGGTTGTGTGTGGGGGGGGAGGGGGGATGGTGGTGATGGTGGTGGTGGTGGTGGTGGTGATGGTGGTGGTGATGGTGGTGGTGATGGTGATGGCGGGGGTAGTGGTGGGAGGAGAGGGTAGTGATGGTGGTGGTGGTGATGGTGGTGATGGTGGTGATGGTGGTGGTGGTGGTGGTGGTGGTGGTGGTGGTGATGGTGGTGATGGCGGGGGTAGTGGTGGGAGGAGAGGGTAGTGGTGGTGGTGGTGATGGCGGGGGTAGTGGTGGGAGGAGAGGGTAGTGGTGGTGGTGATGGTGGTGATGGTGGTGATGGTGGTGGGAGGAGAGGGTAGTGGTGGGAGGAGAGGGTAGTGGTGGTGCTGGTAGTTAATGACAGTGTTAAATGGATGATCATTGATATAACCTTTTTAGTCATATTCAATTACACACAACATTACAGTAGGGCCGGTGGCTGAGCGGACAGCACGCTGGACGCGTGATCCTATGGTGGTCCCGGGTTCGATTCCGGGCGCCAGCGATAAACAATGGGCAGAGTTTCTTTCACTCTGATGCCCCTGTTACCTACCAGTAAATAGGTACCTGGGAGTTTGTCAGCTGTCACAGGCTGCTTCCTTGGTGTGTGTGTGGGGGGGGGGAGGGAGAAAAATTAGTAGTAGTTAGTAACAGTTAATTGACAGTTGAGAGGCGGGCCGAAAAAGCAAAGCTCAACCCCCGCAAGCACAACTAGGCGAATACACACACAGGGGGCCTCGCGCTTGAGTAGACAGCGCTCTGGGATCGTAATCCTAATGGCCCTGGTGGCGCGGCTCCTCTTGGTGGCGTTAACTTGGCCGTGTCATATGTGCATCTTGCAGTGTCCGCAGTGCAGAGTGTCCAACGCGTCTCCGCTCCTTCTCCCGCCCTGCAAATACACTTATATACAATGTGGACTAGGAGGAAGGGGGGGGGGCGGGGGGTCAAGAAGGCAACCAGCCTGCCACTGCAACACCAAATTCGTCGTCGAGGGGTCAAGACGTTTGTGCATAAGACTCGTAATATGTCGCGTAAAGGTAAGATTCACTACTGGGAGGGAGGGAGCTCCTTCTCCAGTATGCCAGGGTAAGTGACACAAGGGGAGGGTGCCAGGGGGTGGTGCCAAGGGGTG
>NC_091162.1:12777859-12787859 GCF_040958095.1 Procambarus clarkii
ATAAATCAAACTAAACAAATAATACATTGAGAATAAAGTGAATAAATCGCCGCGAGAAGAAACCACTGAGACCCTAAACTTCCTGAGAAGGGGAGGTTATCTCGAGATGATTTCGGGGCTTTAGTGTCCCCGCGGCCCGGTCCTCGACCAGGCATCCACCCCCCAGGAAGCAGCCCGTGACAGCTGACTAACACCCAGGTACCTATTTTGCTGCTAGGTAACAGACCATAGGGTGAAAGAAACTCTGCCCATTGTTTCTCGCCGGCGGCTAGGATCGAACCCAGGACCACAGGATCACAAGTCCAGCGTGCTGTCCGCTCGGCCGACCGGCTCCAAACTTCCTGGGAAGGGGAACTAAACTTCCTGGGAAGGGGAACTAAACTTCCTGGGAAGGGGAACCAAACTTCCTGGGAAGGGGGGGAAAGGGTGAAGGTTGCAAACTAAGGTAATCACTCTTAAGACGAGACGAGGCGACCGCGGAATTCAAAACTCGCCACCAATGATATAAGACTTGGCTCTCAAGAACCAATAAATTCCTTTCGGGACAATTAATGGCAGAACAAAACACAAAGAGAGATTTCCAACTGAGAAGGATTGTTGATAAGTGATTAAATCGGTCCGATAACTATGGATAACAGAGGGGGGGGTGGTAGGAGGGGGGGATGGGATGCTGTTAGAGGGGGGGGGGAGAGGGGGGGAAGAGTGCTGTCAGAGGAAACAAGATGTTCGGCTTTAAGTGAAGGTTGCACAAACATGTTGTAAACCCGAGCTGGGGTGGGGGTGATGGTGGGGGGTGTGGGGGGAGAGAGGTGCAGGGGGGGGAGGGAAGATGAGGTAGGTGTGGAGAAAGAAGGGGGGCGGTGGAGAGAGGGGGGGGGTGTTTGATGGAGGAAGAAGTGAGGGTATGTTTGTTAGGAGGAGAGGGGGGGTAGGGAAGGGGGTGTTGGTGTGGAGGAGGGGGGGGAGAGGGAGGGGGAAAGTTTGGATGTGGAGGGTGTGGAGGATGTAGAGGGTGTGGAGAGGCGGAAGGAGAAAGATAATTTGGTTGTGGATCTGAATGTAGTCTCTTGATCATCATCGTCCCTTCCGGCTAGGTAAAGCACCAGTAAAGTTGTGCTTTGAAGAGTTGTCTGGACAGCATTAAGCCCCGTGTGGCATGGGGGGCTCTGGAACAACGTGCCAGACATCACAGTCTGACGGTACTCAAAGAAATTCAAGTTATATGGATCACGAAGTGGTGGAAAGTGACGCCCCTTTACGAACTCCGGTCGGAGTTTGAGCCAATTTTGCAACTCCGAAGAAGATTGTGTGCAAGAATTATCTCTGGACTCTTATCGTCCAAGAGTCTTGCTCTTGGACGATAACTCTGGAAAGGAATCTTACTGCCCATCCTGTCTTCTCAAGCTAATACATATCAATAGACCAGTCCGTTCAAAATTCGACGTATCAGTAAAAAATTATAACATCATAATATTGATATTTTCTCTACATCAGCCTCGTTTGGTTAGGTAGGTTGATTGGGTTCGTACGTTCATGGTCGAGCAAAACAGTTCATTTTTTGACGGAGTGGCGAATCGCGAGAACAGTCTTCCGGTTAGTTGTGAACATTTAATGGAAAGAGCTTTAATATCTATAGAAATTCACTGGAGACTTAGTAGAGGAAGCTTTTGTTATCATAATGATCCCTGGAAAATTGCCAGAGGAAGTCATTGTTATCATACTGTTCACTGGAAACATATTGGACGAGATATCCAGGAACGGATCAACACAGATACGTGAAATTTATTAAAGGATTGCACTGGCAGGATATTGCAAGTTGTAAAGAAAAGGATTGAAATAAGTCACTGAAAGGTTATTGGAGGTCGCTCGCTGGAAATGTACTGGGAGGTCGCTCGCTGGAAACGTACTGGGAGGTCGCTCGCTGGAAATGTACTGGAAGGTCGCTCGCTGGAAACGTACTGGGAGGTCGCTCGCTGGAAATGTACTGGAAGGTCGCTCGCTGGAAACGTACTGGAAGGTCGCTCGCTGGAAACGTACTGGAAGGTCGCTCGCTGGAAATGTACTGGAAGGTCGCTCGCTGGAAACGTACTGGAAGGTCGCTCGCTGGAAACGTACTGGGAGGTCGCTCGCTGGAAACGTACTGGGAGGTCGCTCGCTGGAAACGTACTGGGAGGTCACTCGCTGGAAACGTACTGGGAGGTCACTCGCTGGAAATGTACTGGAAGGTCGCTCGCTGGAAACATACTGGAAGGTCGCTCGCTAGAAACGTACTGGGAGGTCGCGCGCTGAAAACGTACTGGAAGGTCGCTCGCTGGAAACGTACTGGGAGGTCACTCGCTGGAAACGTACTGGGAGGTCACTCGCTGGAAACATATTGGGAGGTCGCGCGCTGGAAACGTACTGGAAGGTCGCTCGCTAGAAACGTACTGGGAGGTCACTCGCTGGAAACGTACTGGGAGGTCACTCGCTGGAAACGTACTGGGAGGTCACTCGCTGGAAACGTACTGGGAGGTCACTCGCTGGAAATGTACTGGAAGGTCGCTCGCTAGAAACGTACTGGGAGGTCGCGCGCTGGAAACGTACTGGGAGGTCGCTCGCTGGAAACGTACTGGGAGGTCGCTCGCTGGAAACGTACTGGGAGGTCGCTCGCTGGAAATGTACTGTAAAGTCGCTCGCTGGAAATGTACTGGGAGGTCACTCGCTGGAAAGTACTAGGAGGGCGCTCACTGGAAACGTACTGGGAGGTGGCTCACTGGAAGAGTACTGGAAGGTCGCTCGCTGGAAGCATACTTGAGATCACAGGGAACAAACTCCAAAAGATTACTGGAAATTAATTAGAGAAGGCTTCTTTTTAAAGTGCCTTTTACGACACAGTGAAAGCTAATGGAATGCTAAATGTTATTTCGTGAGTGTGTACGTACTCAGGTATTTGGGGATCCGGCTTTAGCGCTTGGGTCTTGCCTTTCTAGTCACTGGTCGTCTAATGCAATGACTCTTGCTCTCTTCCTCTATCATATCTGCTCTTCATATTGTAATGGGAGTTAGCTTCTGCAACTGGCTTCATTAGTTTTATTCCGTGTGTGTGTGTGTGTGTGTGTGTGTGTGTGTGTGTGTGTGTGTGTGTGTGTGTGTGTGTGTGTGTGTGTGTGTGTGTGTGCAGTGAGTGGTTTGAGGGAAGAGCATGGCTGGAGTCTCTAGGGACCTTAAAAAAAGAAACTTAATGGTTCCTTGTATCCTGTGGCAAGTCGATGTCCTGCACTTCTTCTCTTTGTTTTACTCTCTTTCTCTCTCTCTCTCTCTCCCTCTCTTTCTCTCTCTCTCTCTCTCTCTCTCTCTCTCTCTCTCTCTCTCTCTCTCTCTCTCTCTCTCTCTCTCTCTCTCTCTCTCTCTCTCTCTCTCTCTCTCTCTTTCTCTCTCTCTCTCTCTCTCTCTCTCTCTCTCTCTCTCTCTCTCCCTCTCCCCCCCACACTGGGAATAAGACAACTTTTTTTTAACTTTCAAAAACTTTCAATAGAAATTGATTTTGCATTTTTACTTATTTATTTATGTATTTATTCATTCAGTTCTTTATTAATAGAATTAGATTTAGTTTAGTTGTGCAAATATTGTATCTCTCCGTCCCACGCTCTGCCTCCCTCTCCTTCTCTCCCTCCCTCCCTCCCTCCCTCCCTCCCTCCCTCCCTCCCTCCCTCCCTCCCTACCTACCTACCTCCCTCCCTACCTCCCTCCCTCCCTCCGTCCCTCCCTCCCTCCCTCCCTCCCTCCCTCCCTCCCTCCCTCCCTCCCTCCCTCCCTCCCTCCCTCCCTACCTACCTCCCTACCTACCTACCTCCCTCCCTCCCTCCCTCCCTCCCTCCCTCCCTGCCTCTTGTGGGGAGTAAGACAGCCCCCCAACACCCCCACAGTAACTAACAAGAGGCGTACACTGCTTCAAGGGGGTAAGGAGCCTTAAGCCACTTACCTGTGGAGCTAAGAGCCCATTTTGCCCCAGGTCTCCAAGATGAGTTTACCTGGAGGGGCGAGAAACATGTACCTGGTGGATTATAAGCTGCTTACGCCTCTCTGGAAGACACCGCTCAACGCCTTTACTCTAGAGACAGTTTGCTTCCAGGATTAAAACCTTCTTCACATCTCTAAGGTGGGATTTATGTGTACCTTTTTTTTTTAGTGGGAGAAGTGTGGAATGACTTGTTGTTCAGAGAGAGGAGTGGGTGTTACGGCTGTTGAGGAGAGAGAGAGAGAGAGAGAGAGAGAGAGAGAGAGAGAGAGAGAGAGAGAGAGAGAGAGAGAGAGAGAGAGAGAGAGAGAGAAAGAGAGAGAGAGAGAGAGAGAGAGAGAGAGAGAGAGAGAGAGAATATGCTGTAAGCTTCATGTAACTAAAACTGTAGGAAGATAAGGTAAGTTTAAGTCCTGATTAAAAACCTGTCTGGGATGATCTCGGACGTAGGTTCGAATCCTCGTCACGGCCCTTGTGGATTTGACCATTTGATTCATCACGCTATTGTGATTTCTGTGTGTAATGTGGATAGAAGAGTTGCAGGTGATCACAGGTGTATTAGGAGTATTAATTACATTCACCTATAATGAGTACACTTTACTGAGTGATAAAAAAAATGGCAAATGAGAAAATTATATTATTTCTTTAGAATACAAAATAAACATTTTGTTTAATTTCTCTGGACTTTAATGAAGGGTTTGAGGGTATTTTGGCCGAGTGTTTGACTTTAGCAAGTTGATGGAGAAGTTGTTAGTTAGCTGTAAACACTGCCTGGAGTGGCTTGGTTCAGCAGCTGAGACACACACACACACCGCTTCTTAGAGTCGCTGGGAAGAGTCGCTAGGAAGAGAGGCTAGGAAGAGTCGCTGGGAAGAGTCGTTAAGAAGAGTCGCTAGGAAGAGTCGCTAGGAAGAGTCGCTAGAAAGAGAGGCTAGGAAGAGTCGCTAGGAAGAGAGGCTAGGAAGAGAGGCTAGAAAGAGTCGCTAGGAAGAGTGGCTAGGAAGAGTCGCTAGGAAGAGAGGCTAGGAAGAGTCGCTAGGAAGAGTCGCTAGGAAGAGAGGCTAGGAAGAGTGGCTAGGAAGAGTGGCTAGGAAGAGTGGCTAGGAAGAGTCGCTAGGAAGAGAGGCTAGGAAGAGTCGCTAGGAAGAGTGGCTAGGAAGAGTCGCTAGGAAGAGAGGCTAGGAAGAGTCGCTAGGAAGAGAGGCTAGGAGAATTATTGGGGGCGGTAAGCTAGAAAGAATGGCTCTGCCTTTCCATCCTTTCCTCTCCCTGTCGCCTATCGCATCTCGCTATCATCTCTCTCACCCTACACGTTTTACTCGTGGACATTTACACGTGGAAAATAGTGGAGGTGGGAGACTGGATTACTGCTAGAATCCACTCAGTAAAACATCTAAACTGCTGGGACCGACTAAAGAGTCTAAATCTGTACTCTCTTGAGCGCAGGCGGGAGAGATACATAATAATTTACACGTGGACAATAGTAGAGGGGCTGGTCCCAAACCTGCACACAGAAATAACATCACATGAGACCAGGAGGCATGGCAGGATGTGCAGAATACCCCCGTTGAAGAGCAGAGGTGCAACAGGTATTCTGAGAGAGAACTCTGTCAACATCAGAGGCCCGAGACTGTTCAACACGCTTCCACTACACATAAGGGACATAACTGGCCGACCCCTCACAGTGTTCAAGAGAGAACTATCAACATCAGAGGCCCGAGACTGTTCAACACGCTTCCACTACACATAAGGGACATGACTGGCCGACCCCTCACAGTGTTCAAGAGAGAACTATCAACATCAGAGGCCCGAGACTGTTCAGTACGCTTCCACTACACGTAAGGGACATAACTGGCCGACCCCTCACAGTGTTCAAGAGAGAACTATCAACATCAGAGGCCCGAGACTGTTCAACACGCTTCCACTACACATAAGGGGCATAACTGGCCGACCCCTCACAGTGTTCAAGAGAGAACTATCAACATCAGAGGCCCGAGACTGTTCAACACGCTTCCACTACACATAAGGGACATAACTGGCCGACCCCTCACAGTGTTCAAGAGAGAACTATCAACATCAGAGGCCCGAGACTGTTCAACACGCTTCCACTACACATAAGGGGCATAACTGGCCGACCCCTCACAGTGTTCAAGAGAGAACTATCAACATCAGAGGCCCGAGACTGTTCAACACGCTTCCACTACACATAAGGGACATAACTGGCCGACCCCTCACAGTGTTCAAGAGAGAACTCGAACAAACATCTCCAAAGGATACCTGATCAACCAGGCTGTGACTCATACGTCAGGCTGCGAGCAGCCGCGTCCAAACAGCCTGGTTGACCAGTCCAGCAACCAGCAGGCCTGGTCGACGACCGGGCCGCGGGGACGCTAGGCCCCCGAAAACACCTCAAGGTAACCTCAACGTAATGTAACCCCCCCCCCCCCCCAACCCCATTCCCAGTCCCCATCTCCCCTTCCGTCAGATCGCCGCAAGGTTTTGAAGCATGCTGGTAGCACACCATCACTTTCCCATACATCCGTCACACTGTTTGTGCACGCCGTCCCGTAGCGCACGCGCGTGTATGTGTGTGTGTGTGCGCGCGCGTGTGTGTGTGTGTGTGTGTGTGTGTGTGTGAGTGTGAGTGTGTGTGTGTGTGTGTGTGTGTGTGTGTGTGTGTGTGTGTGTGTGTGTGTGTGTATGTGTTGATGAATAGTCTCATCAAATCTCCTCAAGAGGACCGTCAAAGATGTACGTCAACAGACAGACGCGCCCAACAAGCCCCGCCTCCATCACCTATTCATTAAATAATGTATAAAACACAGACCCAAAAAAAAATCCATTATTCAACAGCCCACAAAAATTTTTTTAGTCAACTAGTTATGCTTGAAAGTCAGGAAGATTTACCAAAAATTTCACGCGGGACGAATTCAAGGGTGTGGAATTCAAACTTTCCGGGGGTGCTGTGGGGCGGTGGCTATTTTAGCGACAGCCCGATATATGTATATATGTTAACCGCAATATACATTTATACATGTGTGAAGCTACATATGTATCAGCCGAGGCTCCCGTGAGGGTCAAGATATTAACTGCAGCCACCACGTTCAGCGGACTAGTTGGCTGTCGAGTGGGTGATTCAGGGTGGTGTGGATGAGTGAGGGGTGGAGTGGATGAGCCAGAGAGAAGCGGTTTGGCAGTGTTTGTGTATAGGGGTTAGAGAAAGACAGAAAGATATTATAAGTGTACTTTTGATATCTATTGCAGATATGTTTGTTTGTATGTGAGAGAGAGAGAGAGAGAGAGAGAGAGAGAGAGAGAGCTCACAAGGACAACTTGTCATATCAACACAGGCATCTCCTTACTAACTGTGCAGTCTTTCATAGAAAGAAATATCTAAATTATTTTCGGATTCTTAATTAAATCAAAGTCGTGAAGGTATAATCCTCAATTTCAAGCAACTCTTAACGGAGCAGAGTCGTTAGTTAAAAGATAAAGGCAGTTCTCAATGACTTATCTCTCTCTCTCTCTCTCTCTCTCTCTCTCTCTCTCTCTCTCTCTCTCTCTCTCTCTCTCTCTCTCTCTCTCTCTCTCTCTCTCTCTCTCTCTCTCTCTCTCTCTCACCAAAGGGAAAAGCTTATGCACTTCTCTCAAAGAAAAAACTTGTAAAATCCCCCCCCCCCCAACACGCCCCTCCACTTAAAGAAAACGGCGTGTGATCTCCCCCTTGAGGCCAGATTCACGAAGCAGTTACGCAAGCACTTACGAACCTGTCCATCTTTTCTCAATCTTTTCAAGCGGCTTTGTTTACAATTATTAAACAGTTAATGAGCTCCGAAGCACCAGGAGGCTGTTTATAACTATAACAACAGTTGATTGGCAAGTTTTCATGCTTGTAAACTGCTTAAGAAATGTAACCAAAGCCGTCAAAGATCGAGGAAAGATGTACAGGTTCGTAAGTGCTTGCGTAACTGCTTCGTGAACCTGGCCCCTGGTTCCTCTACCCTTTCTCAGGAATTATCGAGCATCTTGATGATGCTGGATAATTGATTCCAGGTCGTTCAGGTGAGTTGAAGGAGGCTCAGTTTCGGGGCCACTAAAGTACGACTCCATTTACCTACCAACCACGCAGGGGTCTCGAGGCATAGTTGGCTTCGTTCTCGATTTACAATTGGGGGTGATCCTGGGTTCGATTCCCGGATGGGACGGAAGTGGTTGGGCACGTTTCCTTCCACCTAATACGTCTGTTCATCTAGCAGTAGTTAGTCATCCCTGGAGATAGACAACTGTTGTGGGGGTTTGACCTTGTGGGGGTGGGGGGAGAGAGAAGGGGGGACCACGATACAAGCCTAAAGTATATATATACACACACAGGCTTCGTGTCCCCGACGAAATGAGTTATTATTAAGGCGGGATGTCTGAAGTACCTATAACTGGTAGCCAACTGAGACTGTCAGCGTGAATGACCATTCCTTTACTGGGTAATGGAAGGGTTGGGAGAGATCTCTCTCTTCCTTAATGTTGCTGGGAGGGAGGGAGAGAGAGAGAGAGAGAGAGAGAGAGAGAGAGAGAGAGAGAGAGAGAGAGAGAGAGAGAGAGAGAGAGAGAGAGAGAGAGAGAGAGAGAGAGAGAGAGAGCCAGTAGAGAACTGTGCACTTAAAGAGTCACACCAACCTCAGTTGCTCAGATGACCTTTTGCTTCTCCCCCCCCTTCCCCCTCCCCCTCCCCCCCTCCCCCATCTCCCCCTTTTCATTCCCTCCCTCTCTTATTGTGTCTACCCTCTTCCTCCTCCCTCTTTTCTAGCTCCTCCTCCCCCCCCCTCCCTCCATCTCTCTCTGCGTCTCTCACCTCTCTCAACCAGAGGAATAAGAACAGTGGTGAGATACTCTGGCTCGCTCATCATGGTGCAGACGGTTGGGCATGGGGGAAGGGAGTCCAAGAACGCAGGTTCGACTCCATTTGCAGGGAGCCGGTCGGCCGAGCGGACAGCACGCTGGACTTGTGATCCTGTGGTCCTGGATTCGATACCAGACGCCGGCGAGAAACAATGGGCAGAGTTTCTTTCACCCTATGCTCCTGTTACCTAGCAGTAAAATAGGTACCTGGGTGTTAGTCAGCTGTCACGGGCTGCTTCCTGGGGGGTGGAGGCCTCGTCGAAGACCGGGCCGTGGGGACACTAAAGCCCCGAAATCATCTCAAGATAACCATCCCGGGACACTGAACAACGCGATAAAATTGTTGACAAACTTATAACAAGCCTTAACAAGGTTGTTAAGGCTTGTTTAATCATGTCATTTATCAGCCTTTTCAATAGGTAACCGGTGACTGAGAGGCGGAACCCTTGAGCTACAGCTCGTCGCCGTACATGTACACACACACAAACAAACAAACACAAAACATGGTTGCCAGGATGCGTAGAACAAGAGATTAAACTGATGTAATTTGCCAAAATGTTATGATCTATAAAATTATTTTGTTTTCGCTGGGAGCTAATTGGGTAGTTTGGGAGTGGGCGAGCCAATCACACGCGTTGTTTGGTCGTTAGGGTGACACGCTGGTTGGCTGGTTGGCACTTAATGGCTTGTTTGTTATGTTAGTTGCCATCGATTCTTTGTGTGTTTGTTAGATTAGTGTGTGTGTGTGTGTGAGAGAGAGGACTGTGTGCGTGTGCGTGTGTACTCACCTAGTTGTACTCACCTAGTTGTGTTTGCGGGGGTTGAGCTCTGGCTCTTTGGTCCCGCCTCTCAACCGTCAATCAACAGGTGTACAGATTCCTGAGCCTATCGGGCTCTGTCATATCTACACTTGAAACTGTGTATGGAGTCAGCCTCCACCACATCACCCCCTAATGCATTCCATTTGTCAACCACTCTGACACTAAAAAAGTTCTTTCTAATATCTCTGTGGCTCATTTGGGCACTCAGTTTCCACCTGTGTCCCCTTGTGCGTGTTCCCCTTGTGTTAAATAGACTGTCTTTATCTACCCTATCAATCCCCTTCAGAAT
>NC_091162.1:12790359-12795359 GCF_040958095.1 Procambarus clarkii
TGAACCAACTATCAGTCTTCTAAACATCAGCCCCCCCCCCCCCCCACACACGAGTACAAGCTGAGTACTAACGGAGACTATAACCTGACGACGCCCCCAGACGAAGGCGGTTGGGACGTGATTATTGCTCCTTGTGGGTTCCCTCCACACGTGTGTGTGTGTAGTAGCGATGAGAAGGAATTGTTGTTCTCGGCGTTTTAGTGTGTGTAAAATTATGGCTTTTGGCTCAGGGTTTTAGGTGCTGTAAGCAGGTGCAAAGCAGAGGTGGGTCTGGGAGGGGGGGGTGAGGTGGGGCAGGGAGGGGGTGAGGTGGGGCAGGGAGGGGGTGAGGTGGGGCAGGGAGGAAGGGATGGAAGGGAAGGAGGGGGGGGGAGATGAGATCAAATACGAGGGAAAGACAGAGAGAAGAATTGCTTGAACGTGTAAGATTTTTTATAGACATTTTGAGGGTGGGATGGTATGGGGGGGGGGGTTGATGGGAGAGAGAGGGATGGGAGAGAGAGGGAGGGAGGGTGAGCTAGGAGGGAGGGTGAGAGGGGGACACAAGAAGAATGCAGGGGTATGGGAAGGAGCAAGATATTAGTATAACTAGCTGAATAGCAACCAACTGGTTATCCAGCCAGCCAGCCAGCCAGCCAGCCAGCCAGCCAGACAACCAGCCAGCCAGCCAATCACTAGAAACAGAGGTCCTTCCTGACATTGGAAACTAACAAATGTGGTGCCTATATACAAGAAAGAAAGAAGAGAGGCACCACTGAACTACGGGCCGGTATCACTAACAAGTGTTCACTGCCAGATCTTAAAGACACTAATCACAGGAAGATTCGTCGATCATCTAGAACATATAAATGTTGTTTCCAAGAATCAGAATGAATTCAGCCAATGCTGTTGCTCCTCGTTGCTTGACTAACTTATTAAAGAGTTCCATGACAAAAATGACAATCAATCAAGATAAGGGCTGGACAGACTGCATTTTCCTAGACTCCCAGAAAGCTCTCGATTCGGTTCGTGACAGGCGAACCCCAATTCAGCGGCCAGGAGAGAGAGAGAGAGAGAGATTACAGGGGGAGATGAGTAATCTGAGTCAACGTTATTAACTACAAATAAACAAAGAATATAAATGAAGAACAACCACCACCACAATAACACCATGAATGAACAACCACCACCACAATAACACCATGAATGAACAACCACCACCACAATAACACCATGAATGAACAACCACCACCACAATAACACCCTGAATGAACAACCACCACCACAATAACACCATGAATGAACAACCACCACCACAATAACACCATGAATGAACAACCACCACCACAATAACACCCTGAATGAACAACCACCACCACAATAACACCATGAATGAACAACCACCACCACAATAACACCATGAATGAACAACCACCACCACAATAACACCCTGAATGAACAACCACCACCACAATAACACCATGAATGAACAACCACCACCACAATAACACCCTGAATGAACAACCACCACCACAATAACACCATGAATGAACAACCACCACCACAATAACACCCTGAATGAACAACCACCACCACAATAACACCATGAATGAACAACCACCACCACAATAACACCCTGAATGAACAACCACCACCACAATAACACCATGAATGAACAACCACCACCACAATAACACCATGAATGAACAACCACCACCACAATAACACCCTGAATGAACAACCACCACAACAATAACACCCTGAATGAACAACCGTGTACGACAACCCGACCATTAGCCTGCCACGATGTGCCATCAACCAATTAGGTGGCAGGATCCTCTGTGCTCAATTGTTAAGAAATTAGACGTTTTGTATTCATCTCCATTATTTTAATTTGCAAATTGAATAATACAATTTTGGATTAACCAATTGGTCAGTGTGTGTGTGTGTTTGTTTGTTTGTTTACTGTTTGTTCCTGCAGGATTAAGTTGTTAAGCTCTGGGACCCCGCCTTGTTAAATGTCTGTTGTTTAATGTAATGACTTATTTTTGTCGTATCATATCTGCTGCGTCTCTCTCTCTCTCTCTCTCTCTCTCTCTCTCTCTCTCTCTCTCTCTCTCTCTCTCTCTCTCTCTCTCTCTCTCTCTCTCACACACACACACACACACACACACACACACACACACACACACACACACACACAGTTGAGAGGGTTGAGAGGCGGGATCAAAGAGCCAATGCTCAACCCCCCCCCGCAAGCACAAATAGGTGAGTACACACACATACATACACAGTAGGGGGGGGCTAGTGGCTGAATGGACAGCGCTCGGGACTCATAATCCTGGGTCCAGGGATTGATCCCCGGCAATGACGGAAACAAATGGGCCGAGTTTCTTTCACCCTGATGTCCATGTTCACCTAGCAGTAAATAGGTACCAGGAAGTTAGGCAGCTGTTACAGGCTGTTTCCTGTGTGTGTGTGTGTGTGTGTGTGTGTGTGTGTGTGTGTGTGTGTGTGTGTGTGGGACTAACTGAAGGAATGGTGCAACAAATGGCTACTAGACTTTAACTGGAGCAAATGTAAAATAATGAAGTGTAGGGAGCATGAGGTCAGATACAAGGTACCATTTGTGAGATGAAATCCTTCAAGAATCAATCAAGAGGATATCATCAGCGGCATATGCCAAATTTGCCAACATAAAAACTGCCTTTAGAAACTTGTGTAAGGATTCATTTAGAATCGTGTATACCACATATGTCAGACCAATTCTGGAGTATGCAGCTACAGCGTGAGTCCATATCTAGTCAATCACAAGGCTAAATTCGAGTTTCAAAGATATGCCACCAGATCCAAGCACACGATAAGACCAACAAAAGCAATGGTCTAGCTTTATAAGACCAACAAAAGCAATGGTCTTGCTTCATAAGACCAACAAAAGCAATGGTCTTGCTTCATAAGACCAACAAAAGTAATGGTCTAGCTTCATAAGACCAACAAAAGCAATGGTCTTGCTTCATAAGACCAACAAAAGCAATGGTCTTGATTCATAAGACCAACAACAGCGATAGACCAATCACACTTCAAGACCAAAGTGACGATGATGCCGTACGACAACGTGGGCCTATAAAGGCCGGCAGCAAGGTGAAGGCAACGCCACACCAGCTTTAACAGGCGGAGAGGGAACACCGCAGCCCCAGAGACCTGATGCGTACTGAGGTCGTGCTTCCAACCCCCATCAAACTTATTGAATTTCTTATTTTTAATTTGGCATCGGATTTTAATATAAAATTAGCTTTTAATGAAACAAAGTAACTCCTGTTATATTGTGAAGTAAATTTATTGAATCGTAATTATTATATATCCATGTAAGAGTTTTATTTACATAAATTCAAGCGGTTTGATTTTTAATTTTTGAAAAAATATCGTAATATCAGGTGAAACTAGTTATAACATTATTATTGTTAATATTTAGACAGTAAAAAGTAGACAAATTTAAACACAGGAGACTTAACGGTCACCCAATAAAGAATTCATTGTAGCTGTCATGGCGGAGGTTGACTTTAAGAGCGCATGCGCGGTCACCTTTGAGGAAATCCAATATGGCGGCCGCTGTTCTTAGCGTAAAGGTCCAACTATGGCGTCTAACCGCCTGGTTAACACGAGAACCAACCGTCGGCCTGGTCGGGGGACCGGGCCGCTGGGCCGTTGATCCCCGTCGAGAGTGTAGAGTGTGCTTAAGGGTGACATCTGATATATGGTCCGATGCCTCGCTTTCACAAGCCCTCCACAGTGCAACCCGGATTTAATATTAATATCGGATAAAACACGCTCATTAACCCGGCAATATTGGGATGAGTGGTCCGGATATGCCGGTACCCGCGGTGTTCGTTCATCCGGCAAGGATTGGCCAGTAATTAAGGCTACTAATGGCCTCGTTGGAGTGGGGGCTGATTGTTCCAGGCGGTAGTTCCCGCCACGATGCTGCCAGTCAAAGGGGAAGGGGGGGAGGGGGGTATCTGTGTCACAAATGTTGATAGTGACACAGTTATACAAGGATACAGCCTTGCTGTGTCACAGGAATACTGTCAGGGGGGTCTGGCTGTGTCACAGGAATACAGTCAGGGGCTCCTTGCTGTGTCACAGGAATACAGTCAGGGGGTCTTGGCTGTGTCACAGGAATACAGTCAGGGGCTCCTTGCTGTGCCACAGGAATACAGCCAACGGCCCCCTTGCTGTGCCACAGGAATACAGCCATGGGCCCCCTTGCTGTGCCACAGGAATACAGCCACGGAGGCCCCTACCCTGGAAACACAAACCGAAACTGTCTCTATTTTCCGCTTGTTACTACTTGTAATAAAGTTGTTACATCTTGGCTTAACGTGTTTATGACGTATTAGAACGTTGTTACAACTTGCTATATTGGTTGTTATAACTGGTTAGGAGGTGTTAAAACTTGTTCGAACGTTGTACCAACGTCGTAGTTTCGGTGTGTGTTTGGTGGGTAGCTGTGCCACAGCGCCACAGCACCGCTGAGAAAGGTGTCCCTCATCTTGCCCTCCGGAAAAGTCTTGTGATGAATGTGTTCATCGAGAAATTATTCATTGAAATATATTGCCGGCGGCGCGGGGAAGTCATTCATCAGCTGGCATTAGTGAATGTTGAAAGGCTCGCTTCTTCAGCTGTGTTACGTGTTGACTATGCATAGGCTTTTTGTTGCAAGTGGTTGTAAACGAGGCTATTTAACTAATGCTGGATTTCTCTCGTTCAATATTGTAATTACAGTACTTAGTCTATTATTTCTTGTTTCTCTTCGTTTCTTTTTCTCTTCTCCTTCTTTCTCTCTCTATTCCTCTCTCTCTCTCTCTTTGTTATCTTTCTCTTTTTACTGCTTTCATCTTTATTCTCATTTCTATCTTTGTCTATACATCATGTTCTGTATTATTATTATTATTATTATTATTATTATTGGCTGATCAGATCAGTAGCCTGGTCAGAGACCGGGCCGCGGGGGGCATTGATCC
>NC_091162.1:12797859-12812859 GCF_040958095.1 Procambarus clarkii
CTTTAGTATCTTGCACGTCGTTATCATGTCTCCTTTATTGTGTTTATATTAGCAGGGGTTACAGGCCTGGTCGGCATACACAAGCACGCTTCTTATAGAGTCTATTTATACCATATGACGAATTTCTCCCTCTCTAGTGAACAAAACCACAAAGGACCGTGACGAGGATTCGAACCTGCGTCCGAGAGCATCCCAGACGCTGCCTTAATCGCGATGGTCCCTCTCTAGGTCGTTAAAGGTCATACGGTCGTTGGCCAGTGAGGTGGTTGACGACCCTGTGAGCCTTGAGCTACAGATTGACGTCAAGAGCTCCTCCATCGTGGGCACTTTTAAGAGCAGCGCTGGCACCCAAGAGTCGGTGTTTGGCTTCGAGAGAGAGAGAGAGAGAGAGAGAGAGAGAGAGAGAGAGAGAGAGAGAGAGAGAGAGAGAGACAGAGAGAGAGAGAGAGAGAGAGAGACAGAGAGAGAGAGAGAGACAGAGAGAGAGAGAGAGACAGAGACAGAGAGAGAGAGAGAGAGAGAGAGAGAGAGAGAGAGAGAGAGAGACAGAGACAGAGAGAGAGAGAGAGAGACAGAGAGAGAGAGAGAGACAGAGAGAGAGAGAGAGAGAGAGAGAGAGAGAGAGAGAGAGAGAGAGAGAGAGAGATTGCACAATAAGTTGTGTTGTTACACCGGACATTGCAACAGCCTGTGATAGGGTGCGGCACCCTTGACTGCTAGTAAAGCTTCAGGCACTTAATAGGTATTTCAGGCTCCTTGTTACAGATAATAACAGACTCCCTTCAGGAACGGCCTCTTTATGAGTACTCCTCAATGGAGCAGGTTCTGGAAGCCACTCAACTGCTTCTTAACCAGGTATCAACCAGATACCTGGTTCTAAGGTAACCAGGTATCCACCAGATACCTGGTTCTAAGGTAACCAGGTATCAACCAGATACCTGGTTCTAAGGTAACCAGGTATCCACCAGATACCTAGTTCTAAGGTAACCAGGTATCCACCAGATACCTAGTTCTAAGGTAACCAGGTATCCACCAGATACCTAGTTCTAAGGTAACCAGGTATCAACCAGATACCTGGTTCTAAGGTAACCAGGTATCCACCAGGGTAGAGTCCTTGGAGGTCTTTGCTGTGGTACGTCAAGCACAGGGCTCCACCACACCTCATCCCTCAAGCTCAGGCCTTGTGCTAGTGACTACAGCTTTACATAATGGAGGACAAGAAATACCAACTGCTACGAGGGTCATTCACAACACACTTACAGCAACATCTACCCCCACAAGGGAAGGTGATGGTAAGTCTCACTTGCAACGGGGGGAAAAGCAACTCAGGCGACCATGATCAAATGATTGCATGATATTGCAACTGGGACGGGCGTGCCAGGCAAAGGTTCAGTGTTCAGTGACGAACTTGACAGCTTGGGAATGATGTTTGACACTTTAATGACCACGGAAAGTCACGTGGCGTAACTTGGCAAGTACGGCAGCCAAGAAACTTAGAGCCTTACGGCGAATATCTCATACCTTCTTGATATCATGGGTTGCAAAGCCTTGCAAGATTCTCAAGTTCCCTCACATCTTGAGTATGTATCTCTCCCCTGGATGGCCCGACCCCCATCCAGGATGGCAACAGGAGGCCTGGTCGAGGACCGGGCCGCGGGGACGCTAAGCCCCGGAAGCACCTCAAGGTAACCTCAAGGTAAGGTAACCCCATCGGGTCATCCAGGGAAGCTGGTCGGCCGAGCGGACAGCACGCTGGACTTGTGATCCTGTGGTCCTGGGTTCGATCCCAGGCGCCGGCGAGAAACAATGGGCAGAGTTTCTATCACCACTATGCCCCTGTTACCTAGCAGTAAAAATAGGTACCTGGGTGTTAGTCAGCTGTCACGGGCTGCTTCCTGGGGTTGGAGGCCTGGTCGAGGACCGGGCCGCGGGGACACTAAAAAGCCCCGATATCATCTCAAGATAACCTCAAGATAACCTCCTCACTGATCACCATTTTGCGCAAGGTGGAGAACCGTGTAAGGAGACTCGTCTAGTCTTGACCCATTCTGACTGTAGTGGTCAGCACATCACAGCATATCCAACATCATCATTACTCTTATATACAAGGATCAGATGTTCTCAAGGATCCCCATGTGTCACAACATCGTGGACAAGCAGAAGGTGGCAGTTACAACACAAGGCGCTCAGCTGCCTCATACTGGCTATGCCTTTCCCAAGAACTTCACCCCATCAGCGTTCATTCCTAGACTGACCCACATGTGCTGCACATGTGCAGCACATGTGCAGCATATGTGCAGCACATGTAGATACACGTGAGATCAAGTCTGCTGACCAAATAAAGGCTTCTGCACACAGTTGGCTCCTAGTTCATACTGTTCTCCACTGGCGTCTTACTTAGCATCATATTTGCGATTATTCGTAATATATAATAATTAAAAAGTTCACCAGAATCAAATGAGTTTCTAGAGACGCATCAGATGAGCTGATGTACGATAATTGTCCTTAGCATGCAGCCTCACCTAGGAACTTTAGCACAATTGCTAATGAGTACAAGGCTATATTTAACAAATAAAAGAAAGAAAAAGAGAGAGAGAGAGAGAGAGAGACAGAGATAGAGAGAGAGAGAGAGAGAGAGAGAGAGAGAGAGAGAGAGAGAGAGAGAGAGAGAGAGAGAGAGACAGAGATAGAGAGAGAGAGAGAGAGAGAGAGAGAGAGAGAGAGAGAGAGAGAGACAGAGAGAGAGAGAGAGAGAGAGAGAGAGAGAGAGAGAGAGAGAGACAGAGAGACAGAGAGAGAGAGAGAGAGAGAGAGAGAGAGAGAGACAGAGAGAGAGAGAGAGAGAGTAGAAGACACCAGTAAAATTCGCGCGCTTTTATCAGCTGATTACACATCAGCTGACGGAACCAAAACAATCATGGTCGTCAGGCCATCTTTTCAATCCCGTCTTGTTCCTGTGTTTTTAGTGAAGTCCAGACGATCGCCAGAGGATTGGGTAGCCCTGAAGAGCATCGCCACACGATGGACGCCAAGTATCAATAACACTGTTGTGTGACGCATAGGGCATGGTGTACCGTAGCTACAGGGGCGCCTTTCGATACAGATTTCCACACACATGTGTATTCTGAGAGGAGGAGGAGTCTGAGCTCCCGTGAAGGGATGTCATCTGCGTTAATGGGCTGTCGTGTACACGTAGAGCTTTTCTGATGGTTAAAACCCATTAGCCATATTTTATTCTCCTATCCTGTCCCCTACCCCCCCCATCTCTCTCTCTCTCTCTCTCTCTCTCTCTCTCTCTCTCTCTCTCTCTCTCTCTCTCTCTCTCTCTCTCTCTCTCTCTCTCTCTCTCTCTCTCTCTATCACTCTCTCACTCTGTCTCTCCCTTCTCCCCTCCCCCCCCAGGTCCTTAGTAATCTTCACCCATTCCTTGTAAATTCTTACTTTTAGGACTCTGACATTTGCTAAGTCGGGAGAAGTGTTTGTCATATGATGAGTGTGTCTTTGTGAGGTGATGAGTGTGTCTGTCAGGTGATGAGTGTGTGTTTGTGAGGTGATGAGTGTGTCTTTGTGAGGTGATGAGTGTGTGTCAGGTGATGAGTGTGTGTTTGTGAGGTGATGAGTGTGTCTTTGTGAGGTGATGAGTGTGTCTGTCAGGTGATGAGTGTGTCTGTTAGGTGATGAGTAAATGTCCCTATAAGATGACAAATCGTTCCTTAAACTAGGATTGTCTAAGATAATAAATGATTGTACAACATAATTAGTGATTGTCTGAAGTAATGAGTTGAAGGGGTATTAATAAAAGTTTGTCTAAATTAAATATGAGTAATTGTCTAATGTAATTAGTGCTCGTCTAAGGGAGCGAGTGATTGTGTCATATAATGATTGTTTAAGATGTTAAATGATAAGAATGTAGATAAATAATTGTAGTGATAACTGAAGTAATTGTTGGAGAAAGAGGAAGATGACAATCACCACGAAGTGATGTGTTTGTGTGTGTACTCAGCTTTGCAAAGTCGAGTTCAATCTCCCGAGCCCCGCCTTAATAACTTTCGGTTGTTCTAATACTGTGACTCCCCCCACACACCTCCTTCCCTCCCACCCCGTTCGACCCCCCTACCACCCCCCCCCCTCCTCCGCCTGCGGTGTGCCTGCAGGCACAATCAAGGGAGCATCTTTCTCATGCGCTAAATATACCTTCCTGGGGAGCAACACCTGTGACAAGAGCGCCGTCGCTGATATTCAAGGGACATATGTTGCGTCAGGTGATCCTCGGGTGTTGGTGGGTGTTTGGTGGGTGTTTGGTGGGTGGTGGTGGGTGTTTGGTAGTGGTGGTACCATCGCCAGAATCTGTCCAGCATCACCACAGTAATCTACATGTAACAGTGATACAAAGAGACTAGACATAGCAGAAGTACTACACGTCAAACCAATTACAACCAATCAACACACAACACACACACACACACACACCCTATTACCACCTGACAGTTTGTCTCAGGTGTGTGTCCTTCAGGTGTGTGTCCTTCAGGTGTGCCAGGTGATGTTCCACCTGCTGCACCTACCATAACTTAACACTAAGATTAGAAGACGTGAACATAGTTGTATTTCCACGTGGAACTACATAACCGCTTGCTCCTACTACCTTATAGCCTTGTTAGGACGCTTTCTCGACAATTACAGCAAGAGACTAGAGTCACGAGGTTGTCACATTCTGGCTAAAGGCGGCCCAGTAGAGTTGATTTGAGAATTGTTAAATTTGTGTAGATGTTAATCAGCTTTAATCTGAAGGCTCCTGGTTGATTTATGTTAAATGATACTTTGATTATTTTTTGTCTTTCTTTGGTCTTTTTTTAATTGGTTGCTAGACGTGATGTTTGAACTGTTTGGTAGTGCACACCAGCCCCGTCCACAGGATAGTCCCGTCCACCGGATAGTCCCGTCCACCGGACAGACCCGTCCACCGGACAGACCCGTCCACCGGACAGACCCGTCCACCGGACAGACCCGTCCACCGGACAGACCCATCCACCGGACAGACCCGTCCACCGGATAGTCCCGTCCACCGGACAGACCCGTCCACCGGATATTCCCGTCCACCGGATAGTCCCGTCCACCGGACAGACCCGTCCACCGGACAGTCCCGTCCACCGGACAGACCCGTCCATCGGACAGACCCGTCCACCGGACAGACCCGTCCACCGGACAGACCCGTCCACCGGACAGTCCCGTCCACCGGACAGACCCGTCCACCGGACAGACCCGTCCACCGGACAGACCCGTCCACCGGACAGACCCGTCCACCGGACAGTCCCGTCCACCGGACAGACCCGTCCACCGGACAGACCCGTCCACCGGACAGACCCGTCCACCGGACAGACCCGTCCACCGGACAGACCCGTCCACCGGACAGACCCGTCCACCGGACAGACCCGTCCACCGGACAGACCCGTCCACCGGACACACCCGTCCACCGGACAGTCCCGTCCACCGGACAGACCCGTCCACCGGACAGACCCGTCCACCGGACAGACCCGTCCACCGGACAGACCCGTCCACCGGACAGACCCGTCCACCATCCAAGTCTCTCCTGTCATGTTTTACAACTTTATAATCTCAAGTTGTATCACTATATTTTGTTATAGTTTTCGCGAGTTTGTTATTTTTCTCAGAATTATGAGAAATTTTTACAAAGATTTCTTGTGTTTACATTTTAAGGTAATTTATGTCGTGAATTTTTGTATATTTAAATAAAAAGGAAAATCATCCTTTTTATCCAGTTATACATATATTTTAATGTATAATGGGGGTGGTATGAGAGGAAAAGATTAAAGTATTCAGTGAGAATCCACAAGGTCTTCTCTGAACACTATTTATTTTCTTCTTCGAGGATGTGGGTCCCTTTAATTAAACCAGTGGTGGTACCCCTAAATATAAAAAAAAAAAATTATGTTTTATATTTATTAGCTCTGTAATGTATGTTCGAATGTATTTCTATTCATCGCTGACTCATGAGTATATATATATATATATATATAGATACAGGAGTGAGGGATGAGGAGAGCAGTGGCCGGGAGTGGTGTTAATGAGTAACATTATGAGTAACTCATAATGTGTGTTACAGCAGCACTGATCCGGACGTTTATGAGGCCGATAATGGTAGCTTGGATGACGCTAATGGTAGCTTGGATGACGCTAATGGTAGCTTGGATGACGCTAATGGTAGAGATGAGGGAAGTGGTTGTCGTGGTGGATGGGTCGCGCCACCAGTGGTGGTAGTGGTGGTAGTAGGTACCCAAATGGGTGAGTAGGTGAGAGTGGGGGGGGGGGAGGTCGGGGGGGGGGAAGAGACGTACCCATGAGGAAGGTGGTTGCCAAGCTTTGGTAGCTGGGAGGAGGAGAGGAGTACAGGTGCAGTGCCAAGGCTCAAGATAGATTAGTTCAATAATACAGCTTTTACCCCTCTGCAGTTCCTACAAAAGGTGTCTGTTGACTGGTTGTTGGTTTTTATTCATTTATTATGCCCCCCTCCCATGCCCCTTCCCCCCCCCCCCCCTTGGCGAGGGGGGGGGGGTGGAAAGGGGTTACAGAGACACATAGTGGGTTCAGGAATGGTGCCCCACTGTTCATTTAAGTCACAGTGTTGTGAACCTGGTCATACAACACATGGTTGATTTCATGGGTTGTGGGGAATGGGGGATTTAATGAGTGGATGGATTGATTCAAGGATTAGTAGATAGATCATTGGGTGGAGGAGCGGATAGGTGAATGAATAATTCGGCGATTTCAAGGACGGATCATTGGCTTAATCTATGGGGGTGGTTGAATTTGTGGGGATTGATCGGTGGTTTCATGTGTGGAATAGCGTTGAGGAAGGTTTGAGTGTGTTTATTCCTCTTGCGATGCAATTGATGAATTGCTATCGTGGATTAAGGATATACGATAGCTGCCCCATGCTTTTCACAGGATTCATTGTGGATCTCGGAAGTTCCATTTCTATCGCGTGCTACAGTGGGACAGAGTCTAATCCACGGCTGTAAGGTCGAAAGTTCAGGCCCACAGTATAGGCTTCCTGATCTGTCACGACAGAGGGATTTCAGCCATATTGGCTGCTCGCTGGTTTGTTTACATCGATCAGCTGATGCAGTCGGTGTTGCCAGCTCAGTGGGTGCCGATAATTCAGGGCCCGAAAACATTTAATTCAGGTCTCATTTCATTAATTCCCTCCAGATACCTTGTAATTCTGACACCTTCAGCCGTGGGCTGCTTTCGTTAACGTGGAATGAGGAATTTAATTCTCGTATTATCGTATTTGGGTAAATTTTTACAGCTATCTTATCATCAATATAATTCCGGCCGTACAGTTTTATCTAATGCGCATCCGAGGGTTCGATCTTATCGTCCTGCTTCAGTCCTTTCTCACAGATAGACCTGGGGCCAGATTTACGAAGCAGTTACGCAAATACTTACTAACCTGTACATCTTTTCTCAATCTTTGGCGGCTTTGTTTACAATTATTAAACAGTAATTGAGCTCGGAAGCACCAGGAGGCTGTTTATAACAAAAACAACAGACGATTGGCAAGTTTTCATGCTTGTAAACTGTTTAATAAATGTAACCAAAGCCGTCAAAGATTGAGGAAAGATGTATAGGTTCGTAAGTGCTTGCGTAACTGCTTCGTGAATCTGGCCCCCTGGTTCAACGAATCCACAAGGGCTGTGATGAGGATTCGAACCTACGCCCGAGAGCATCCCAGACGCTGCCTTAATCGACAGAGCCACGACATGGTATAAAAATTACAACCAGAAATTCTTCTGAACTTACTGGATCCTGCAGCCTCTCCGAGACACAAACCAGGATTTTACACAACTCCCCCCTGCACTCGAGCTATGTCAATAGGCCGTTCTATCTCTACCATATGTCTGGCCTCTGGTTCCTTTGAGTCCACCGAACTTTCCACCATTCCTCGCGAAGATAGAACACAGATTGATAAAGATAAAACCACCCAAGAGGTGGCACGGGCATGAATAGCCCGTAAGATAACACACAGCAGCTCTTCCATTAATGAATGGAGGAGCTGCTAGTCTCGCGCACGCTGGCTAATGGTCATTTGGGCGCTGTGATTCGCAGAAGATATCGAACCATCGTCAAGACGTCGCTTTGCATGCCTCGAATTACTCAAGACGGGATTAATGTCGCTGTTGTATCGTGATTAAGCCTAATCCTGATGTATGCATACAGTGCTGTTGGGTCCGTGCGTGTATTTTGTAGCGCTGAATTATTATGTACCTGGCGGTCTGTGTTTGTCTTTAATTTGCAAGTTTGTTTGTTTTATTTGTTTATTGTTATTAAGGTAATTAATCCCGGGGTTTATTATGATGTGATAATGTGCGTGTGTGTGTGTGTGTGTGTGTGTGTGTGTGTGTGTGTGTGTGTGTGTGTGTGTGCGTGTGTGTGTGTGTGTGTGTGTGTGTGTGTGTGTGTGTGTGTGTGTGTGCGTGTGTGTGTGTGTGTGTGTGTGTGTGTTTACTAGTTGTGTTTTTACGGGGGGTTGAGCTTTGCTCTTTCGGCCCGCCTCTCAACTGTCAATCAACTGTTTACTAACTACTTTTTTTTTTTTCTCTCTCCACACCACACACACACAGCCCAGGAAGCAGCCCGTGACAGCTGATTAACTCCCAGGTACCTATTTACTGCTAGGTAACAGGGGCACTTAGGGTGAAAGAAACTTTGCCCATTTGTTTCTGCCTCGTGCGGGAATCGAACCCGCGCCACAGAATTACGAGTCCTGCGCGCTATCCACCAGGCTACGAGGCCCCCTGTGTGTGTGTGTGTGTGTGTGTGTGTGTGTGTGTGTGTGTGTGTGTGTGTGTGTGTGTGTGTGCGCGCGCGTGTGTGTGTGTGTGTGTGTGTGTGTGTGTGTGTGTGTGTGTGTGTGTGTGTGTGTGTGTGTGTGTGTGTGTGTGTGTGTGTGTGTGTAGAGGGGGGGGGGCAACCGTCGCTTGGCTTCGCCTGTTTGTGTCAGGGTCAGCTAATTGCTTCTATGTAAAACAACAAACATATACATCTAGCGTCACATTCAGGTTGTGGCGTCAGGAATATGTGTTAATATGTGTGTGTGTGTGCTCACCTATTTGTACTCGCCTATTTGTGTCTGCAGGATCGAGCATTGACTCTTGGATCCCGCGTTTCGACCATCGGTTGTTTACAGCAGTGACTATGGTCCTATTTCTCTATCATACTTAGTTTTAAAATTATGAATAGTATTTGCTTCCACAACCTGTTCCTGAAGTGCATTCCATTTTCCCACTACTCTCACGCTAAAAGAAAACTTCCTAACATCTCTGTGACTCATCTGAGTGTCCAGCTTCCATCCATGTCCCCTCGTTCTGTTACTATTCCGTATGAACATTTCGTCTATGTCCACTCTGTCAATCCCTCTGAGTATTTTATACGTTCCTATCATGTCCCCCCTCTCCCTTCTTCTTTCTAGTGTCGTAAGGCACAGTTCTCTCAGGCGCTCCTCATACCCCATCCCTCGTAGCTCTGGGACGAGTCTCGTTGCAAACCTCTGAACCTTTTCCAGTTTCATTATATGCTTCTTCAGATGGGGACTCCATGATGAGGCGGCATACTCTAAGACTGGCCTCACGTAGGCAGTGTAAAGCGCCCTAAATGCCTCCTTACTTAGGTTTCTGAATGATGTTCTAACTTTTGCCAGTGTAGAGTACGCTGCTGTCGTTATCCTATTTATATGTGCCTCAGGAGATAGATTAGGTGTTACGTCCACCCCCAGGTCTCTTTCACGCGTCGTCACAGGTAGGCTGTTCCCCTTCATTGTGTACTGTCCCTTTGTCTCCTATCTCCTAGTCCCATTTCCATAACTTTACATTTGCTCGTGTTGAATTCCAGTAGCCATTTCTCTGACCATCTCTGCAACCTGTTCAGGTCCTCTTGGAGGATCCTGCAATCCTCATCTGTCACAACTCTTCTCATCAACTTTGCGTCATCCGCAAATATCGACATGTAGGACTCTACGCCTGTAAACATGTAGTTAACATATACAAGAAATAGAATTGGTCCCAGCACCGATCCTTGTGGTACTCCACTTGTTACTGTTCGCCACTCCGACTTCTCGCCCCTTACCGTAATTCTTTGGCTCCTTCCTGTGTTGTGGTGTGTGTGTGTGTGTACTCACCTAATTGTGCTTGCGGGGGTTGAGCTTTGGCTCTTTGGTCCCGCCTCTCAACTGTCAATCAACTGGTGTACAGATTCCTGAGCGTGTGTACAGATTCCTGTGTGTGTGTGTGTGTGTGTGTGTGTGTGTGTGTGTGTGTGTGTGTGTGTGTGTGTGTGGGTGGGTGGGTGTAGGTGTGTGTGTGTATGTGTATGTGTGTGTGTGTGTGTGTGTGTGTGTGTGTGTGTGTGTGTGTGTGTGTGTGTGTGTGTGTGTGTGTGTGTGTGTGTGTGTGTGTGTGTGTGTGTGTGTGTGTGTGGGTGGGTGTAGGTGTGTGTGTGTATGTGTGTGTGTGTGTGTGTGTGTGTGTATGTGTGTGTGTGTGTGTGTGTGTGTGTGTGTGTGTATGTGTATGTGTGTGTGTGTGTGTGTATGTGTATGTGTGTGTGTGTGTGTGTGTGTGTGTGTGTGTGTGTGTGTGTGTGTGTGTATGTGTGTGTGTGTGTGTGTGTGTGTGTGTGTGTGTGTGTGTGTGTGTGTATGTGTGTGTGTGTGTGTGTGTGTGTGTGTGTGTGTGTATGTGTGTGTGTGTGTATGTGTGTGTGTGTGTGTGTGTGTGTGTGTGTGTGTGTATGTGTATGTGTATGTGTGTGTGTGTGTGTGTGTGTGTGTGTGTATGTGTGTGTGTGTGTGTGTGTGTGTGTGTGTGTGTGTGTGTGTGTGTGTGTGTGTGTGTGTGGGTGGGTGTAGGTGTGTGTGTGTGTGTGTGTGTGTGTGTGTGTGTGTGTGTGTGTGTGTGTGTGTGTGTGTGTGTGGGTGGGTGTAGGTGTGTGTGTGTGTGTGTGTGTGTGTGTGTGTGTGTGTGTGTGTGTGCGAGGAATGATCTTCAGTGCCTAGTTTCCCGTTGACGTCTTTCAGTACGTTCCAAATGACCTGCTAATCTCATTTTCCCCATTCTCATCACCTTGCATTGGTTAGGTTTGAAGTCCAGTAGCCAGGTGTCCCCCACCAGTTCCGTAACCCATGTCCAGGCGGCTTTCTCGCAGTGTTCAGCCTTTTATTATTGTCACCTCCCTTGTATCCTGTGAGGCGTGGGCGTGCTTCACCCTGCCGTGGGCGTGCTTCACCCTGCCGTGGGCGTGCTTCACCCTGCCGTGGGCGTGCTTCACCCTGCCGTGGGCGTGCTTCACCCTGCCGTGGGCGTGCTTCACCCTGCCGTGGCCGTGGGCGTGCTTCACCCTGCCGTGGGCGTGCTTCACCCTGCCGTGGGTGTGCTTCACCCTGCCGTGGGCGTGCTTCACCCTGCCGTGGGCGTGCTTCACCCTGCCGTGGGCGTGCTTCACCCTGCCGTGGGTGTGCTTCACCCTGCCGTGGGCGTGCTTCACCCTGCCGTGGCCGTGGGCGTGCTTCACCCTGCCGTGGGCGTGCTTCACCCTGCCGTGGGTGTGCTTCACCCTGCCGTGGCCGTGGGCGTGCTTCACCCTGCCGTGGGCGTGCTTCACCCTGCCGTGGGCGTGCTTCACCCTGCCGTGGGCGTGCTTCACCCTGCCGTGGGCGTGCTTCACCCTGCCGTGGGCGTGCTTCACCCTGCCGTGGGCGTGCTTCACCCTGCCGTGGGCGTGCTTCACCCTGCCGTGGGCGTGCTTCACCCTGCCGTGGGCGTGCTTCACCCTGCCGTGGGTAGGCTTCACCCTGCCGTGGATGTGCTTCACCCTGCCGTGGGTAGGCTTCACCCTGCCGTGGGTGTGCTTCACCCTGCCGTGGGCGTGCTTCACCCTGCCGTGGGCGTGCTTCACCCTGCCGTGGGCGTGCTTCACCCTGCCGTGGGTGTGCTTCACCCTGCCGTGAGCGTGCTTCACCCTGCCGTGGGCGTGCTTCACCCTGCCGTGGGTGTGCTTCACCCTGCCGTGGGTAGGCTTCACCCTGCCGTGGGCGTGCTTCACCCTGCCGTGGGCGTGCTTCACCCTGCCGTGGGCGTGCTTCACCCTGCCGTGGGCGTGCTTCACCCTGCCGTGGGCGTGCTTCACCCTGCCGTGGGCGTGGGCGTGCCAGCCAGCTCAACCTTCAGACAAGAGTATATTATGCACGTCACCAGGGCCGATCTCTACTCTCACGCAACCTGTCAGATGATCACTCTGTGTGATTGTGTCTCCACACACACACACACACACACACACACACACACACACACACACACACACACACACACACACACACACACACACACACGTAAGGCCAGTCTTAGAGTATGCCGTCTCATCATGGAGTCCCCATCTGAAGAAGCATAT
Organism: Procambarus clarkii; assembly: GCF_040958095.1. Lineage (NCBI taxonomy): Eukaryota > Metazoa > Arthropoda > Malacostraca > Decapoda > Cambaridae > Procambarus > Procambarus clarkii. The sequence goes on from NC_091162.1 coordinate 12,810,322, forward strand.
AATGAAACTGGAAAAGGTTCAGAGGTTTGCAACGAGACTCGTCCCAGAGCTACGAGGGATGGGGTTATGAGGAGCGCCTGAGGGAACTGTGCCTTACGACACTAGGGAGAGGGGGGACATGATAGGAACGTATAAGATACTCAGAGGGATTGACAGAGTGGACATAGACGAAATGTTCACACGGAATAGTAACTGAACGAGGGGACATGGATGGAAGCTGGAAACACTGGTGTTGTCTGGTGTTGTCTGGTGTTGACAGGTGTTGTGTGGTGTTGACAGGTGTTGCCTGGTGTTGTCTGGGTGGAATTGGATTATAGTGTTTTCCAAGACGTCTCAGCTTGTGATTAATTTTGCTCCACCTTTGGAAATTGCGATCGAAATTTATGCATTTTTTGTCGTGGAGGCCGCGAGAGAGGGTAGAGAAGGGGGGGGAGAGGGGAGAGAAGGTGAGAGAGAGAGGGGAGAGAAGGTGAGAGAAAGAGGGGGAGAGAGGTGAGAGAAGGTGAGAGAAAAAGGGGAGAGAGAGAAGGGAAGTCCTACCTTCCCTTTTTCGCCTCAGGCTCCAGCTCCCGGTCCCAGGTTCACGATGTAAGTTGCCTGTGGGGGTTGATGTTGTTGATGGGGCTGGGAGCTGCCTTACCTAACCTACCTTGTGTACCTTCCGGGGATCTCCAGCCTCGTCGGCCCGGTCTCCCACCAGCAGGTGTCTCGCTCTGGCGAGAGACGTGCCCTGGGTATAATGAGGTAAGGGGGGGGGGTAGGGTGGGGTGGGGGAGGGACAGTGTCACATTATAGATGGGGCGGGATCCACCCGGCCCTACAACGGGTGACACTGGTTTGGCACTAACAATTAGGTGTCAGTGCCAAGAAGACGGGGTGCCTCTGCCTCCTGCTGCTGACACACACACACACACACACACACACACACACACACACACACACACACACACACACACACACACACACACACACACACATACACACACATACACACACACACACACACACACACACACACACACACACACACACACACACACACAGTTAAGAGGCGGGACCAAAGAGCCAGAGCTCAACCCCGCAAGCACAAATAGGCGAGTACACACACACACACACTCACACACAGTTAAGAGGAGGGACCAAAGAGCCAGAGCTCAATCCCCGCAAGCACAAATAGGTGAGTACACACACACACACACACAGGGACCTCGTAGCCTGGTGGATAGCGCGGGGCCTCGTAGCCTGGTGGATAGCGCGCAGGACTCGTAATTCTGTGGCGCGGGTTCGATTCCCGCACGAGGCAGAAACAAATGGGCAAAGTTTCTTTCACCCTAAGTGCCCCTGTTACCTAGCAGTAAATAGGTACCTGGGAGTTAGTCAGCTGTCACGGGCTGCTTCCTGGGGTGTGTGTGTGTGGTGTGGGAAAAAAAAAAGTAGTTAGTAAACAGTTGATTGACAGTTGAGAGGCGGGCCGAAAGAGCAAAGCTCAACCCCCGCAAAAACACAACTAGTAAACACACACACACACACACACACACACACACTCACTCACACACACACACACACTCACACACACACACACACACTCACACACACACACACACACACACACACACACACACACACACACACACACACACACACACACACACACACACACACACACCATATACAAAAAATTGAGCTTGCCCCTTCTCACCAAAGTGGAGCACCACATTGGGATCGCTCTCATGCTTCTGACTAAACAACCAATCTACCCCCCCCCCCCCACCCCCACCCCCCTTGGAGAGCTTCTCACACTAAAGGTCATAGTTCCCATTACCAGTCATAATGTTAACCATATTGCAAATGTCTCAAATTCACTCTTGTAGATTGCAGACTGTTAATTTAATTTGCATGTTCTTAACCCAGTAAGACCTGACTGTAGGTTTCAAAAGAGTACATAATAAATGCCTCCAAAAGGCTACCTGATCAACCGGGCTATGGTTCACAGTCTTCCTGTTGAAATCCATAAATTCCTTTGGAGTTTTAGATATGTTTTTGGTGATATTCTTCATTGATGTCATTCTCTCTCTCTCTCTCTCTCTCTCTCTCTCTCTCTCTCTCTCTCTCTCTCTCTCTCTCTCTCTCTCTCTCTCTCTCTCTCTCATCAGGTCTAAAATATGGACAGGCAATTTGACATTATAGGGACACGAAATTATGAAGATTAAAATTATGAGGGAAATTATGTTGCCAAATAAGTCACAGACCGACTAGGAAAAACTTTGGCACCATAAAGGTGAAGAAGTGACGTCGATCAGACGAGTGATGCGGAACCGATAAACAAATCAAAAGTTTGAGAGGCGAGACACAAGAGCCGAAGCTCAACCTCCCTCCCCCCAGCAGGCAAAAGGTACGACCGCCACCTGAACCTTGCTTAAAGTGGGCATAGCATGTCGCTGCGGCGCCTGCGACACGCTATCTGATAACAGCATCGTTGCAGAGATTGCTACCGTGCATAAAATTGATCGGTGAGTTGAGGAGTCAATTGATATCTCT
>NC_091162.1:12825359-12830359 GCF_040958095.1 Procambarus clarkii
TTTTTCTAGCATTGATCTTAGTAACAGGTCATACTCACCTAGTTTTTGGCTACTGTAAGATGGTGAACACCTCAGAAAGTGTAGGTTAACCTGGGGAGGGACGGCTAGACATCTGGTGATGAGGTAGAGTGCATCATGAGCATCAATCAATCCTCCCATCCATCCTCTTAAGGTCGGCGATTTTCTTATCAAGGACCTCATCGATGGCTTTCAACCCCAGGGGAGCTCCTAGGAGTGTGCTGTCTTCAGGTTTAATTATATGGATATTTGGCAGAAGACCCTCTATTCTCTCTACGATGCCCTGGTTGGAACATATTATCTCACACTTAGAAGGGTTCAGGGTCAGGCCTAAAGTTGCCCCTTGATCCTGGATTTTTCTGATGTCCTCCAGGAGCAGTAGTGAGGCGGATAGTCTTTGCACCAGGGGAGGGGATGGATAGTCACTACTAGGGGGGGAGGGGATGGATAGTCTCAAGAACCAAAACCTGCTCCTTGGAGCCTCCAAGAACCAGTTGGAGAACCCCCCCAATAACTGAGACCGCTTGGAGAACCCCCCAATAACTGAGACCGCTTGGAGAACCCCCCAATAACCGAGACCGCTTGGAGAACCCCCCAATAACCGAGACCGCTTGGAGAACCCCCCAATAACCGAGACCGCTTGGAGAACCCCCCAATAACTGAGACCGCTTGGAGAACCCCCCAATAACCGAGACCGCTTGGAGAACCCCCCAATAACCGAGACCGCTTGGAGAACCCCCCAATAACCGAGACCGCTTGGAGAACCCCCCAATAACCGAGACCGCTTGGAGAACCCCCCAATAACCGAGACCGCTTGGAGAACCCCCCAATAACTGAGACCGCTTGGAGAACCCCCCAATAACTGAGACCGCTTGGAGAACCCCCCCCCCCCCAATACCAATCATATTTATCAGCATCTTGCAAGATACTGATAAATTTTTCTTCGAGCTGTGAAGAAATTAATTTACATTCGCCGCCAGATATGAAGGAGTTTATTCACGATATACCAAGAATTTATTTTATATTTAATTTAGGAAGGCTTCTTTTTGAGCAAATATATATATATATATATATATATATATATATATATATATATATATATATATATATATATATAAATGTATTCTGTTGTATTATTGATCGATTTATATTTTTTGTTAATTCGCCGCTTATCTGTCTTATCTGTTGTAGCGAGTATTGGAATGTTGTTGTCACTAATTACTTCTTGGCTTAGTGTTATGAGGTAATCCAAACGAGGGGGGGAGGGGGGGACCTGGGGGGGACCTGGGGGGGAGGGGGGGGACCTGGGGGGAAGGGGGGGGACCTGGGGGGAGGGGGGTGGTATCAGGAGTGCCTCTGCCGGATGTGAAGCAAGAGCGGGATGCTTTCCATGTGGGCGGATGAACTCTTGCCAGATGGGAAGCAAGTCTGAATCACCGTGACATTGTCGAGGTGGGAATGTGGTGAAGGGGGTGTGGTGGCTGAGTGGACAGCTCTCGGGATTCGTAGTCCTACGGTTGCGGGTTCGATCCCCGGCGGAGGCGGAAACAAATGGGGTAATGTTTATTTCACTCCCTGGTGCTCCTGTTCACCTAGTAGTAAATAGATATACCTGGGAGTTAGACAGCTGCTTCGGGCTGCTTGCTTCCTGGGGGGGGGGGTGTAACAAAAAAAAAGAGGCCTGGTTGAGGACCGGGCCTCGGGGACGCTAAGCCCCGAAATCATCACAAGATAACCTCAAGAAGGCAAGTGGGCGTCTCATCATCATTATAGAGGGATCGTTGTTCCTGTCTACATCTCTTCCTCTATAGTTCCTCTATAGTTCCTCTATAGTTACTCTATAGTTCCTCTATAGTTCCTCTATAGTTACTCTATAGTTCCTCTATAGTTCCTCTACAGTTGCTCTTTTGTTTCTTAGGTGTATGCGGTTTTTCGTCCAGGAACTGATTCGAACCTTCGTCACGGCTCTTGTAGATTCGTTCTTTTGTTCGCAAGTAGAGGAGTTCAGGAGAAAACTAGATAGTTTCCTCCAAGGAGTACCGGACCAACCGGGCTGTGGTGGGTATCTGGGCCTGTGGGCCGCTCCAAGCATCAACAGCCTGGTGGACCAAACTCTCACAAGTCGGGCTTGGGGAGTAGAAGAACTCCCACAACCACATTCAGGTATATTCCAGGTACACTACAACTTTTACAATGACAATCATAGAGTTAGAGAGCGGCAGTCTTCACAAACTGCTCAATCCACGTATGCAAAATAAGGAGAAGCGACCTGCTTGTTCGGTGGTTGGGTAATTAAGAATTTTTCAGAAATTTACAAAGTCGTTTGACTTTCTCAAAGCTCATTTTCCGGAAGAAAAATGTTGGAAAATGAGTTGTGTAAGGAAAATGAGGAGAGGGAGGGGTGAGGGGAATGAGGTGAGGTAAGGGGGAGGTAGGGGTGAGGTAAGGGTGAGGTAAGGGTGAGGGGAAATGAAGTGAGGTATGAGTGAGGTACGGGTGAGGTAGGGGTGAGGTAAGGGTGAGGTAAGGGTGAGGTATGAGTGAGGTAAGGGTGAGGTAGGGGTGAGGTAAGGGTGAGGTAGGGGTGAGGTAAGGGTGAGGTATGAGTGAGGTAAGGGTGAGGTAGGGGTGAGGTAAGGGTGAGGTATGAGTGAGGTAAGGGTGAGGTAGGGGTGAGGTAAGGGTGAGGTATGAGTGAGGTAAGGGTGAGGTAGGGGTGAGGTAAGGGTGAGGTATGAGTGAGGTAAGGGTGAGGTAGGGGTGAGGTAAGGGTGAGGTATGAGTGAGGTAAGGGTGAGGTAGGGGTGAGGGGAAATGAGGTAAGGTAAAATTGCTCTACTTTCCTTGGGGTTATAATTGAGGTTTGTTTTTCTCTTATTTTTGCTTTAAACTTTTGCCCATTATTTTGGCTCCTTATATTTTCTCCTCCTCCTCCTTCTCCTCTTCCTTCTCCTCCCCCTCCTCCTCCTTCGTGCTGTCCGCCCTCCGCCCACTATCAGACGGGCGGAGTCTGGGCGGGACAGGCATAGCTGTCTGTCTGTCCTTATCTGTGGGGAGCCTTCAGCTAGGTCTTCCTCCCCCTCTCTGTTATTCTCTCTCTCTCTCCCTCCCTTTCTCTCTCTCTCTCCCTCCCTTTCTCTCTCTCTCTCTCTCCCTCCCTTTCTCTCTCTCTCTCTCTCCCTCCCTTTCTCTCTCTCTCTCTCTCCCTCCCTTTCTCTCTCTCTCTCTCTCCCTTTCTCTCTCTTCAATCTCTCTTACCCCGCTGTTCTATCTCCATTTCTCCTCTATTCTGTCTCCCTGACGTTCCTCTCCTGTCCACGGTCTGTCACTGTCTGTCTGTCATTTCTACTCCCCAAGCCCGGCCCGAGGCCAGGCTTGAATTGTGAGAGTTTGGTCCACCAGGCTGTTGATGCTTGGAGCGGCCCGGTTGGTCCGGCACTCCTTGGAGAAAACTATCTAGCTATCTATTTACTAGATTTTCTATCTAGTAAATATGAAGTTTATTAACATCCAAGTTACTCAGACATCTTTAAGGCGTTGTGGCTTTTGAGTACCAAAGTCGAGGCTTCGAATCCCCCTATGTCTCCCAGTGATTTTCATAGTATATTTAGTTTTTAATTTTTTATCATAAAATTACATAGCCATATATGTATAGGAATTATGACGTGTTCCAGACATAACTATGGAAAATCTCTCATTACAATATTATATCACTCAAAATAACTCAGCAAAACGATTCAGTCGTAACTAAGACACGTTGTGAATTATGAGTGTTTTACGTGACTCTTAAAAGGAGTTATTTAGTGGCAAGAGGAAAGTAGTGTGTGAAAGGCAAAATATTGGTCTCTGCAAGGAGCTCACTGGTGTACGTCTTGCCCTCATGAACGTCTGGAGACTACTGGTGAGTGAGGGACGGAGAGAGTCGCTGGCGGCTTGATACACAAGGATCTACTTCAAGCCGATTTTTTAATTAATTTGACATTTGTACTTCAGTGATTCTAATTTTATTGCTACTGAAATAAAACACAACACTGATTTAAGAGTTTAGACATCTGTATATCTACGTGAAAATGGTAAGGACGTTGTGAGAGGACCTAGTTTGTGTAGCGGAGGAAATATCTGCAGGGGGCGGGTGTGAGGCGGTTCTTTTGGACTGCGCCGGACGCCATTTTATTGCTTTTCAGATATAAACTATATCCTTCTCCACACACGGTACCTCGGCCCATCCAAATATTCCTTCAACACCCACATCAACGTACAAACATGGAAAGCTAAATCCCATCAATTACTGCAGTCAGAGGTACAAAACATTTAACAGTAACTCATGAAGACTGACGCCGCGGATCTTATAACCTTTCGCCCCTCAACTGTTGGCGTTTTGCAACAGTTCCCGTTGCGTGCGAATGCAGTCACTCAACACCTCATGACTAGTGCACATTTCGTGCCTAAATTGAGGTGTTAGTCAGTGTTAGCAGGTGTGTGAGAGGGGGGCTAATTACCCCTTGTCCACCCCCCACATTCAGCAGTTCATGTCTCCAACAATGTGCTACTGTCATTTACCTCAGCAATTCTGCGCATGCGCGTCTCTACACTCCATTTTATTTTAATTGGTGTTATAAAAAAAATATATATTTGAAGCAAGTAAATCTGTGAATAGAATTACTAGAGGTGCCGGGTGAGCCTGGCTGTCGTTACTATATGATGGGGGGTTGCAGGCTGCAGAGACAAACAGCCTTATTGATCAGGCAGTCACCAGGGATGGCTGACCACAGGCCACCTTGCTGCAGGACAACTCTCGAGATTATCAACAGGTAAAAGGGCGTTAATTCGATGGGTTTATATGTTCTACCTTTGCGGTGCATGAAGGTATACCTGGAGTATACCTGGAATGGGTTCTGAGAGTCAGTCTACCTCCCCAAACTCACTCTCCCATTATATTTTTTTATTCACTGGTGCTGCATACACCTCTATTGGTCTCACGT
>NC_091162.1:12835359-12920359 GCF_040958095.1 Procambarus clarkii
GGGTGGGGGGGGATAGGGATGGAGGGATCTATACCCCTATCCATTAATAAAACGACGTATTAGCGAAGATTTAAAACCGACGTAAATTTGACGGTTTCTGCCCATCTTCCTCAGTGGGTTAGGTGGGTGGGTTAGGTTAGGGCGTGTCCGGGCAGGCCTAATCGGTCGCAATTTTGTACGGAGTGGCCACTGGAGAGGGGGACAGCATGCCGGCAGGTGGATGCGTCGCCGATGAAGTATTTCCCAAGGATTTTGAACCCGACTTGAGATTTAAGACTTTGAGATTTAAAACTTAAGATTCAAGACCTGAGATTTAAGACTCGAGATTTAAGATTTGAGATTTAAGACTTGATATTTAAGACTTTAGATTTAAGACTTGAGATTTAAGACTTGATATTTAAGACTTTAAATTTAAGACTTGAGATTTAAGACTTAAGATTTTAAAAGACTCTTAAAAGTGATTTTGACAGAGGGGGGGGGGGGCCTAGCGTAACACACAAGGGCCTCAAAGTCTAAATGAGTAGTATCCATAGGCCACAGACAGACAGACAGCAGACATAGAGTTATTCAAACACAGCAGACATAGTTATTCAAACACAGCAGACATAGTTATTCACAGCCAGACACCAGCAAGCTATAGACAGACATAGTAACGTGGAGACACAGCCATAAACAGCAGACATAGTGCTCCGCAGACAGCAGACACGAGGACCGTTGCTCACCGTTCCCAAGTGATGGATGGAGTGTCTGATTTCGTTATTAATTAACGTTATTAAAGATGCGGATCATTTGTCAGTCAAGGGATTGTACCATTCACACGTGGTACAGGGGGATTGTACCACTCACACGTATGGTACAAGGGGGTTGTACCACTCACACGTATGGTACAATGGGATTGTACCACTCACACATGTGGGGTACAATGGGATTGTACCACACACGTGGAACAAGTCACTGTACCACCTCACTTAAACTGTAGCCTGTATATCGATATATATATATATCAACATCAGATGTTTATAATACAAGACAAACGTTTCTAACATATGACAAACGTTTCTAACACATGACAAACGTTTCTAACACATGACAAACGTTTCTAACACAAGACAAACGTTTCTAACACATGACAAACGTTTCTAACACATGACAAACGTTTCTAACACAAGACAAACGTTTCTAACACATGACAAACGTTTCTAACACAAGACAAACGTTTCTAACATATGACAAACGTTTCTAACACATGACAAACGTTTCTAACACAGACAAACGTTTCTAACACAAGACAAACGTTTCTAACACATGACAAACGTTTCTAACACATGACAAACGTTTCTAACACATGACAAACGTTTCTAACACATGACAAACGTTCCTAAAACAAACGTTCACTAATACATGACACTAAACACGTGACCTTTATACTTCTGACACTTATACTTCGTCTAATAATAAATTAACTTATTAAAAAATTAATTTAAAAAGCAAAAACAATAACATGTGACGTCACGGGAGGTGTGACGTCATCCGAGATGTGACGTCACGGCAGGTGCGTGACGTCACGAGTAGACAGTCAGCTGAGCGCGGCGTCCCGTTGCTAGGGCCGTTGCTAGGGACTTCGCCTCCTATCATAATAAAGAGTTTTTAATGGAGGTGTTTTTGTAAAAACAATTTTTTTTCAGATGTTGGGAGAATGTCAACATCTGAGAGACGAGAAAATAAATTATTTTGCTTCAAAAAAATATATTTTTAATTTCAAAAAATTATTTTTTTTTTGCTTCAAAATAAATAATTTTATTTGAAAAAATTATTTTTGCTTCAAAATAAGTAATTTTTAGTTTCAAAAAATTATTCTTTTTTGCTTCAAAACACTTTAGAGGCCTTGATTTCTGAGAGTCCCTGGGCCCCATTGAGTCCCTAGGCCCAGTCTCTGGCCCTTGAGAGTTAAGAGAGAACTTGACCAACACCGCCAAAGGATACCTGATCAACCAGGCTGTGATTCATACGTCAGGCTGCGAGCAGCCGCGTCCAACAGCCTGGTTGACCAACCTACCAACCAGGAGGAGGAGGAGGCTTAGAGACCGGGTCGCGGAGATATTGATCCTCGGAGCCACCTCATATTAATTGAAGCCTGTATATCGATATATCTATCGCGTTTATATATTTATATATTTATCTATCTATATACCTGTGTCTATCACACATCTATCTTATCTGTCTATAATTGATCTTGTCTGTCTTATAATTGATCTGTCTGTCTATAATTGATCTTATCTGTCTTATAATTGATCTGTCTGTCTATAATTGATCTTATCTGTCTTATAATTGATCTGTGTCTATAATTGATCTTGTCTGTCTTATAATTAATCTTGTCTGTCTATAATAAGATCAGCACCAGTACTGTCTCTCCCCCCCCTTTGTAGTGCAATGTGCACATTGCTAGCCACTACAGCCTCGTCATATGAAGGCATCCCTCGTGCTTAAGGGCCATTAGAGTTTGTGTGGGGGTCGTTAGACCTGTCAGCTTATTACTGCGTTAACTACCCCCCCTCGCTGCCTCGGCTTGTTTCATTGTCAGCGATGGGGGGGAGGGAGGGGGGGGGGTGGCTGCATACTCAAGAAGTGGTCTCACGTAGGTTGTATGTGCTGCCCTTGCATTTGCAATCTTCATCTAAACCAATACTAAACTAGAAAAAACTCCAAATTTATACAATAAAGCTCTTTCCTGAGCTACGAGGAGACACAGAGGTAGCCAGACCTTATCACACTACAAGAGAGGAGGCACAAGGGGGGAGGACATGATAACGACATCAAAGATTCCAAGTGGAATTAACGAAATAAAACAGCATTGTTGAAAGCAAGCAACAGAGGAATAGATTGGAAACTTGAGACTGAAATAAGTTACAAAGTTGTTAGAAAGAAGTGTCTAAGCGGGAAATAGGAAAAGAAAGGGTTGAAATAACTCAGTACACATAATTATCAATTTAAATTACCCCAAAAAAAACGTGAGAACTGATTAATTAAAAAAAAATCCGGGAAGATGAAATTAGGATCCAATGCTCGACCATGCAAGAGTATCTGTCTTGGTGAGTACATGTAGGTGAGTACCTCCCCCTCCACCCCCCCCCTCTCCACCCTGCCACCCCCCCCCCCCTCCACACGCGCACGCACGCACGCACGCGCACGCACGCACGCACGCGCACGCACGCACGCACGCGCACGCACGCACGCACTGCCATCCATCAAATCGGGTCAAGCAAAATTTCCAGATTTTTTTTGTCCTCTTTTGCTCCTTGTAAATCTTTTTTGAGTGACGCCGTTCGTCATCCTCCTAAGGTCAGCTGGGGTCATGACCCCCCTCCTCCCTCCCCCCTAGGCCCCCCCTCACCCCTCCCCCTAGGCCCCCCCACCCCCCTAGCCCCCCCTCACCCCTCCCTGCCTTGTTCCTATCTCTACTATCTCTTCCTCCTCCTCTAACTCATTCTAATTACTCACGTATGTGAGGCTGTAGATATATTTATTTACAGTGACTCTTCATCCTAATCTACTTTAGCAATATCACTCGGGATCATATACGTCGCAATCATGTCTCATCGTCTTTTTTTTTTTTGGTATATATATCGTAGACAGGTCAAGTCTCTTGCCTTGTATTCAACCCTGTCAGCTCCGGGACCAGGAGAGGTGTCAGGTGGTCAGTGACAGGTGTGGGTGACAGTGACAGGTGTGTGTGACAGGGCGTCACACACACACCTGTCATCGTCCCTACGTCGTGTGACGTCGTGTCACACGACGAATCACGTCATCCTCTCACTCTCCCCCTTCCCCCCTTCTCCTCTCCCAACTGTCTCTCACTCTTCTTCCTTCTTCTAAACTCCTTCACAATCGAGAGACCACTTCTCTCACTACTCTTTCTCCTGCCTCTCTCTCTCTCTCTCTCTCTCTCTCTCTCTCTCTCTCTCTCTCTCTCTCTCTCTCTCTCTCTCTCTCTCTCTCTCTCTCTCTCTCTCTCTCTCTCTCCTTCCTTCCTGGCGAGGAGAATAACTTCTCCTATCACTCCTCTTCCTTCTCTTCTACATGTACCTTCTTCTCCGTCTCCTCCAATATTCACTGCGGGTCTTGGCAGAAAGTTACCAGCAAGTTTCTGGGCGTGAAGGCGCGTGGAGAGACGCCCCTGTCTAGCTGACCCCTCGACCCTGTCACAGATTGACTCTTCCGTCTCTTGGCTCCTTTTCCACCTTTCCTGTTCCACTGACGCCTTCCCTCACAAGTGTTTAAAAGTGTGTCTTAAGTTGTGAGTGGGAGGGAGAGGGAGGGGGGGGGGAGGGTCACACGCACGCACATAAACACATACACGCATCTTCCCCTCTTCCATCTCCCCCTTCCATCTCCCTCTTCCATCTCCCTCTTCCATCTCCCTCTTCCATCTCCCCCTTCCATCTCCCTCTTCCATCTCCCTCTTCCATCTCCCTCTTCCTCTTCATCAGCCACCGACACGTTCCTAAGGTAAGGACAGAGTTCCTTAAGAACCAGCCCCACAAGCAGGGCCTATCTACCGCTAGGTGAACAGAGACACCAGGTGTCAGGAACGTGACCCAGCGCCTCGATCTGCATGGGAATCGAACCGAAGACCATCTGTGAGCCGAAGGCGCCGCCCACTGCGCTACAGTTAGTCAAGGTTTGGCGTGAAAATCAATGAAGCTCACAGCTCAACAAACCCTCTCCCCCTTCAATCTCCTTTTTCTAAAAACATAGTTTAATAATAATAATAACGATAATGATATTAATAAAGAAGGAACCCAGCCTTTACTTCTGCCAAACGCGGCTCCTCAAGTCACTCTTTCTCCCGCCAAATAAACGGTTTGAATATGAATTTGAAATTTTGAATATGTTAACGGATTTGCAGAGATATCCCGAATGTGGTTACCGTATGGAAATGACTACCTTTTTTTTGTCATTTCCTGCAAACTTATGTGAGTTTTGGGTCTCTGAACACCTCTCCCCCCCTCTCCCCCTCCTCCGCCCCTACCCCCCATGATGGGGGGATGGGGGAGCCCCCCTCAGAGCATCAGAAGGAACAATGCATGATTGCCTATAGTGTGCGTTCCAGCGTGCGAGTACTCACCTAATTTGTGGATCGAGCTTTAGCTCTTGGACTCTCCTCTGCCTTTCCACAGCCACCGGTTTTCTAACGCATTTACTCCCGAGCTAAATTTCTATCAGATCTACTTAGAAAAATAATGAGTAGAGTCCGTTTTTACAACTTGCTTTGAAAGTCATTCCATTTCCCTTCTCGTTCGCTAAACTCAACTTTGTTGTCTCTGTGACTCCTGTGTTTATCAAGCTTCGTCTCACGCACGCACACACACACACACACACACACACACACACACACACACACACACACACACACACACACACACACACACACACACACACACACACACCTGGTAGCAGGTAAGGTGTTTTTCAGTAAGCCAGGATTCCTGCTATTCATACTGGTGGTAATCACTCTTTTGTCCCTTACTCTTATCCCCCATTTCTTCTTCTCTCCTAACTTTATCATGCTCTCTATGGCCCTCTCCCCTCCCCTCTCTGGCTCAGCCTCTGGGAGCCAAGTCTTTATCCATGGGAGTCTTTTTTTTCTCCCTGAGTCTGGATAAGGTGTTAGATATATTTCAGACTTGCAGCTGTGTCTCTCTCTCTCTCTCTCTCTCTCTCTCTCTCTCTCTCTCTCTCTCTCTCTCTCTCTCTCTCTCTCTCTCTCTCTCTCTCTCTCTCTCTCTCTCTCTCTCTCTCTCTGTTCGTCCCTACTGGTCAACATCTGTCTCGCTCCCACGAAGACCTAAATTCGGTTCTTAATCTTCGTCTATCTTTTATTTCCATTTCTTCATCTCCTCCAATCCACTGCTCCCCCCTCGTTTAACCTTTACCCCTCCTCCTCTTCCCCCTCTTACTCTTTATCCTCGTTAAGCTCTCGTTCCTCCTATTGTTGCCTCTTCCTCCCCCCTCCCCGCCCCCCCAACCTCATTCGCTGCTATCTGAGTAATGAGTCATTAACCACGAGGGTAAAACTTGTTCATATTTCCTGCTTGTTTGGTGTTATCTGAGAGTGGCGGGGAGTGGTTGTTATGAGGGGGTATGAGGAGGGGGGTATGAGGGGGCAACCAGGTATCAACCTGGTATGAGGGAGGGGGTATGAGGAGCAGCCAGGTATCAACCAGGTATGAGGAGCAACCAAGTATCAACCAGGTATGAGGAGCAGCCAGGTATCAACCAGGTATGAGGAGCAACCAGGTATCAACCAGGTATGAGGAGCAGCCAAGTATAGGTAGGTCGAACAGCCTTGTTCCTTCGGTGCAGTTATGAGGGGAAACCTCATACCTCACCGGAGGGGAATGTGAGATCTATAGCTCGTTATACTCCGCCTAACAGCCTTGTTATACCTCATAATAACATATACCTTATACCCCTGTTATATTTGACCTATTCTGACGCTGGAATTGTCAAGCCTGGGCCTCGGGCCGGGCTTGCGGGAGGAGGAGAAGAACGCCCAGAACCCCCCCATCAAAGCAGAATTATTTGTCGAAGCTGGCCCTTCAAGTTGTAGTGGATTGGAGATGGCATTCACGACTTCTTCAGGGGTACATGAGTATTTCCTTGCATTCCTTCAGCTTATTTGCATTTTGTAATTTATATTCTCTTGTCCTGCTTTCACTCTGTCCACTTATTCCCTCCTCGGTATCTTGTATGTCGTCATCAATGCTTCGATATATTTTGTTCGTGCGGGATGTGTTTACGGTTTTTGAAGCTTTGTTTATGTATTTTTGTGGTCATACGAATACACATACTCTAATCTGAAAGTATTAAAATACATAAAATATGTATTTTTGTATTTGAATACTTTCAGATTAAAGAGTATTTGTATTTGTATGACATTTTCTGGAAACAAATATTCATGTTTGTTTGGGTGAGGTGTTTTAAATACTCTCTTTGACAGGTGTTGACACGTGACAGGTTCTGACACCTGTCAGGAAGATAAGAACGTCAATATTGACATGAAGTTTGGCGGTAAACCTGTTGAGACTTGAACTACTGTACCCCCCCCCATGAGAGTGGGGTCAGGGGGTCAGGGGGGGTCAGGGAGGGTAGTTAGAGGGTAACGAGTGTGTTCAGCGCCTCCAGGTATGATCGTCTCTCTTTTATTGCGGCCTTAATGCGTTCCGCACGATTACTGGATTGCTTTCGGCGCATGTTTTTAATGTGTGTGTGTGTGTGTGTGTGTGTGTGTGTGTGTGTGTGTGTGTGTGTGTGTGTGTGTGTACTCACCTATTTGTACTCACCTATTTGTGCTTGCAGGATCGAGCATTGACTCTTGGATCCCGCCTTTCCAGCTATCGGTTGTTTACAGCAATGACTCCTGTCCCATTTCCCTATCATATGTGTGTGTGTGTGTGTGTGTGTGTGTGTGTGTGTGTGTGTGTGTGTGTGTGTGTGTGTGTGTGTGTGTGTGTGTGTGTGTCCATTAGGCTTTTTTTTAATTTTCTTTCCTTTGTTAAATTCTTTTTCTTTCTTATCTCTCTCTCTCTCTCTCTCTCTCTCTCTCTCTCTCTCTCTCTCTCTCTCTCTCTCTCTCTCTCTCTCTCTCTCTCTCTCTCTCTCTCTCTCTCTCTTCGTCCAGCCTCCTTCAAAGCCTCGTCATCTCCTCCCTCTGAAAACTAACATTTCCTCCTTGTTACAAACACCGTGAGGCTCCTCTTGTCTCCTGAGTCCTCCGTCTTGGATCTACACCTGACCCCAGGACGAAGAGAGGGGGCTACACCTGACCCCAGGACGGAGAGAGGGGGCTACACCTGACCCCAGGACGAAGAGAGGGGGCTACACCTGACCCCAGGACGGAGAGAGGGGGCTACACCTGACCCCAGGACGGAGAGAGGGGGCTACACCTGACCCCAGGACGGAGAGAGGGGGCTACACCTGACCCCAGGACGAAGAGAGGGGGCTACACCTGACCCCAGGACGGAGAGAGGGGGCTACACCTGACCCCAGGACGGAGAGAGGGGGCTACACCTGACCCCAGGACGAAGAGAGGGGGCTACACCTGACCCCAGGACGAAGAGAGGGGGCTACACCTGACCCCAGGACGGAGAGAGAGGGCTACACCTGACCCCAGGACGGAGAGAGGGGGCTACACCTGACCCCAGGACGGAGAGAGGGGGCTACACCTGACCCCAGGACGGAGAGAGGGGGCTACACCTGACCCGAGGACGGAGAGAGGGGGCTACACCTGACCCCAGGACGGAGAGAGGGGGCTACACCTGACCCCAGGACGAAGAGAGGGGGCTACACCTGACCCCAGGACGGAGAGAGGGGGCTACACCTGACCCCAGGACGAAGAGAGGGGGCTACACCTGACCCCAGGACGGAGAGAGGGGGCTACACCTGACCCCAGGACGAAGAGAGGGGGCTACACCTGACCCCAGGACGAAGAGAGGGGGCTACACCTGACCCCAGGACGAAGAGGGGGGGCTACACCTGACCCCAGGACGGAGAGAGGGGGCTACACCTGACCCCAGGACGAAGAGAGGGGGCTACACCTGACCCCAGGACGGAGAGAGGGGGCTACACCTGACCCCAGGACGAAGAGAGGGGGCTACACCTGACCCCAGGACGGAGAGAGGGGGCTACACCTGACCCCAGGACGGAGAGAGGGGGCTACACCTGACCCCAGGACGAAGAGAGGGGGCTACACCTGACCCCAGGACGGAGAGAGGGGGCTACACCTGACCCCAGGACGAAGAGAGGGGGCTACACCTGACCCCAGGACGAAGAGAGGGGGCTACACCTGACCCCAGGACGAAGAGAGGGGGCTACACCTGACCCCAGGACGAAGAGAGGGGGCTACACCTGACCCCAGGACGAAGAGAGGGGGCTACACCTGACCCCAGGACGAAGAGAGGGGGCTACACCTGACCCCAGGACGAAGAGAGAGGGCTACACCTGACCCCAGGACGGAGAGAGGGGGCTACACCTGACCCCAGGACGAAGAGAGGGGGCTACACCTGACCCCAGGACGGAGAGAGGGGGCTACACCTGACCCCAGGACGAAGAGAGGGGGCTACACCTGACCCCAGGACGAAGAGAGGGGGCTACACCTGACCCCAGGACGGAGAGAGGGGGCTACACCTGACCCCAGGACGAAGAGAGGGGGCTACACCTGACCCCAGGACGAAGAGAGGGGGCTACACCTGACCCCAGGACGAAGAGAGGGGGCTACACCTGACCCCAGGACGAAGAGAGGGGGCTACACCTGACCCCAGGACGGAGAGAGGGGGCTACACCTGACCCCAGGACGAAGAGAGGGGGCTACACCTGACCCCAGGACGGAGAGAAGGGGCTACACCTGACCCCAGGACGAAGAGAGGGGGCTACACCTGACCCCAGGACGGAGAGGGGGCTACACCTGACCCCAGGACAGAGAGGGGGCTACACCTGACCCCAGGACAGAGAGGGGGTCAGGTGTTTGGCCTTCCTCGGCAACGGTGTTGCTGATGCCAGTTCAAAGGTGTCGAAACACAGGTGCCATAGCAAGCAAGGGGGTGCCATTGTGTGGCCACACCATAGGTGCCATAGCAAGATGGGGGGTGCCATGCGCAACACCACAGGCATCCTACTCAACTTTAAAAGGAGCCACAAGATGGTGTGTGTGTGTGTGTGTGTGTGTGTGTGTGTGTGTGTGTGTGTGTGTGTGTGTGTGTGTGTGTGTGTGTGTGTGTGTGTGTGTGTGAGACACGTGAGATGACGAGCTGTCAACACTCAAGAGAGGACAGAAGAGGGTTTGAGACATGTGGTAATGGCCGGAATGGTGGGAGTGGAAGAGAGAGAGGGATACATGGGAGAGGAAGAGAGAGAGATACATGGGAGAGGAAGTGAGAGAGAGATACATGAGAGAGGAAGAGAGAGAGAGACACATGGGAGAGGAAGAGAGAGAGAGATACATGGGAGAGGAATTGAGAGAGATACATGAGAGAGGATAGGACAGAGGGATGCCCCACTGTAACCCCCTTGTGGGGGCTAGCAGATCTAAGTTTCATTCTTGATGTTATCTTGAGATGATTTCGGGGCTTAGCAGTCCCCCGCGGCCCGGTCCTCGCCCAAGTCCAAAACAGTTCAGAAGTCTGATAAGAACTTTAGCTGACAAAATCGTCTCTCTCTCTTGGTGACAGGCAAGACAGCGGGTTGGTCAATGGCAACAGTGTTTAACGACACAGTCAATGGCAAACGATGCTTAACGACTCAGTCAATGGCCTCTGTGGTTAACGAGACGTTAAGCGCAGTGGTGTGGGAGGAGCTTTGCTCTGAGGGGGGGAGGGGGGAACGTTTGTGTGTAGTGTGGTGGTAGTGGTTGGTTGTGGTTGTGGTAGAGGGGGTTGTAATTGTGGTTATTTCATGTATTTTGAGGATTTCATGATATTCCTTCGATTTATTGGTGTTTCCAGCTTGTGTCCTCTGATCCTGTGCGTTTCTCTCGCTGGGAAGAGGCTGTCCTTGTTCGACTCGTCAGTTTTTTCTCCAGTAGTATCTTGAATGTTGCGATCATGTCCCCCCTTCCTGTCTGTTTTTTTCTGTTCTCTAGGGATGTGTGAGATCTGGTTCCCCCTCTTTGCTCACACAGGCTGTGTCGATGGTGGTGGGGATGGTGGTGGTAGTGGTGGTGGTAGTGGTAGTGGTGGTGGTAGTGGTGGTGGAACGCCTTTTTTTACGGAGTGTCAAATCGAGAGAACAGACTGACCAGCTCTCTCAGCCCCCTCCCCCCCCTCCCTCCTTTCCCCTCCCCTCCCCTCCTCACTCCCCCCTATCCACTGCTACGTCACTTGATGAGTTTACCAAGTGATGATGACCCCCCCCCTCCCCTTCCCCTTCTGCGTCCCCCTCCCCTCTCCCCCTTCCCCCCCTCCCTTCCTTCCCCCTCCCTTCTCCCCCTCCCTTTGGGGGTAGCTCCTGGTGTGTTGAACCCCCCCCTACCCCCCCCCCCCCCACCAACATGATATCTCCGGTTCGTATATTGGGGATTTTAATGATTGTGATGTGATGATTGTGATGATTGGGGTGGTGATGAGTCTTGATGGGTAAGGCTGTTGCTTGTAGCGGCCTCGCCGGCATGAGCTCCCACGGCCATCACAGCCTGGCCGATCACCCTCCCCACTTCTTGTATGGACCCGTCCTGTTTTTTCTTGCGGACTTGGTAAGGTATTTTTGGGACTTTTGGACGTGGTATTCCGGGTAGTTGTTGTGTAGGGTTCAGACACCGGTATTTCTCCTTCCCTTTCCTCCTTCTACTTCTCTACTTCCCTCCCTCTTTCCCTCTCCCTCTTTCCCTCTCCCTCCTTCCCTTTCTCCCTCCCTCCCTCTCTCCCTCCCTCCAAGAGCTATGGGAGTGTGGTGTACTTATCTAGTTGTGCTCGAGGGGGTTGAGCTCTGGCTCTTTGGTCCCGCCTCTCAGCTGCAGTTGCTTGGGTGCTTGCGTGCGTGTGTGCGTGTCCACTGGAGGTGCCTGCGTGCGTGTCCGCTGGGGTGCTTGCGTGCGTGTGTCTACTGGGGGTGCTTGCTTGAGTGCGTGCGTGTCCGCTGTGGGGGTGCTTGCGTGCGTGGCTCTGTCGTGATATAATTGTTCCCAAGACTTTTGCCGCGCCCTGCTACACTGTTCCAGTCTGTTCCATTGTTCCTCCCTGTTCCAGTCTGTTCCATTGTTCCTCCCTGTTCCTTTTTTTAGCTCCTTATCCCGTGGCTATATAGTCGTGATGTCTTGGCGCTTTCCCCTTCCCCCTTATAACCGCCCCCACCTCCCCCCTCGTTATTCCATTAATGAGTGTTTAGCGAAGATTTATGAGGTGGAATCAATCCCCAATCTCCAACCAATCAAATCCAACCAATCCGACGTACTGTGACGCACCACAGTGCGTCAGGAATTCTCTCTCTCTCTCTCTCTCTCTCTCTCTCTCTCTCACACACACACACACACACACACACACACACACACACACACACACACACACACACACACACACACACACACACACACACACACACGACCCATGGGAGACACAACACGAGGAACACACACACAGATTGAGAGTTTTGCTGGCCCCAGCTCTCATATCTATGTTAATACTGCCAGCAGTGTCCACCTCTTTTACCCTTGTGTTCCCCTTCCAGTGTGTGTGTGTGTGTGTGTGTGTGTGTGTGTGTGTGTGTGTGTGTGTGTGTGTGTGTGTGTGTGTGTGTGGGTGTGTATGTG
Organism: Procambarus clarkii; assembly: GCF_040958095.1. Taxonomy (NCBI): domain Eukaryota; kingdom Metazoa; phylum Arthropoda; class Malacostraca; order Decapoda; family Cambaridae; genus Procambarus; species Procambarus clarkii. Next base: position 12,847,658 of record NC_091162.1, read on the forward strand.
TGTGTGTGTGGGTGTGTGTGTGGGTGTGTGTGTGTGTGTGTGTGTGTGTGTGGGTGTGTGTGTGTGGGTGTGGGTGTGGGTGTGTGTGTGTGTGTGTGTGTGTGTGTGTGTGTGTGTGGGTGTGTGTGTGTGGGTGTGGGTGTGGGTGTGTGTGTGTGTGTGGGTGTGTGTGTGTGGGTGTGGGTGTGGGTGTGTGTGTGTGTGTGAGTGTACTCACCTAGTTGTGCTTGCGGGGGTTGAGGTTTCGCTCTTTGGTCAAAGAGTGTGTACTCACCTAGTTGTACTCACCTAGTTGTGCTTGCGGGGGTTGAGCTCTGGCTCTTTGGTCCCGCCTCTCAACCGTCAATCAACAGGTGTACAGGTTCCTGAGTTCCTGAGTTGTGTGTGTGTGTGTGTGTGTGTGTGTGTGTGTGTGTGTGTGTGTGTGTGTGTGTGTGTGTGTGTATGTGTGTGTGTGTGTGTGCGTGCGTGTGTGTGCGCGTGTGCGTGTGTAGGAATGTCTTAGTAATGAATGAAGAACGTAAACACACATGATTTTTACTGGGAAATAATTAAATATGATAAGGAAGTAAGGCGATAATAAGAGACGGCCGAGCCCGACACTAGTGTTTAAGACGTGAGCGGCTTCTTAACTATCACAAAACATGTCACCTGTTTCCCCTCTTTTCCCCCAAAGAAGATATATATATCTATACCTCTTCTATATCTATCTTATAGATATATACCTCTTCTATATCTATCCACCTCCAACATTTTTCATCGATATTACAGTAAGAAAATGTTGTATATATCTATTTTCATATATTTTTATATGTCATTTCAACAGCTATTTTCCCCTCGCAGAGATAGCAAGGTGAGAGAGAGAGAGAGAGAGAGAGAGAGAGAGAGAGAGAGAGAGAGAGAGAGAGAGAGAGAGAGAGAGAGAGAGAGAGAGGAGAGAGAGAGGAGAGGAAATAGACAAACTATTGGGTGAAATGGCCTTTGGTAACTGGGTAAATACAGGTCATTGGTTGGCACCCCGGGGACCAGGAAACTCAAACGACTCTCAGCTCGTGGGTGTGTGTGTGTGTGTGGTCGGGGCAAGACAGTGCTACGGTCTTTGGTGTATATATATATATATATATATATATATATATATATATATATATATATATATATATATATATATATATATATATAATTGTGTAATTATATTTCATTCTTGTGTAATTGATGTTGCGTGTAGATGAGTTTGTGAAGTCTGTTAGTTTTGTCTGTCTGTCTATATCTCCCTATTCTTCTTCTTCTTATTATTATTATTATTATTATTATTTTGCATGTGTTCTCTTATTCTTTATTTTTCTCCCCCTCTTCCTTCCTCCCTTCCTTAAGTTAGTCTCCATTGTCTTGTCTCTTGGTTAGTGTCTGTTTATTCTCCACTTTCCCCTTGTCTCAGCATCTACCTCGTCCAGTCACTTGGATTAGTCGGTAGAGCGACGACTTCGTTTCTTGCAGGTTCGGCGGGAGTTCGATCCCCCGATGACCCCTAGTGGATGTTCCTTCAGTTTCCCCGTCCTCATACCCCCCCAAGCTCTCTAGCCTCGTAAGTGCTATATTGTCATATTGGCTTAGCACTTTCTCCTCATGCTCACCTTACGATCTGTATCTACCCTTCGTGTCTACCAGTAATCTACCAGTATTCTACTGTATTTAAACTGTATTCCTTATTCTCTCAACTTTCACATTCTTGTTTTTTTCTGTTAATGATGTCTCGTATTTCGTCATAGTCTCGTCTATTTTATTTCCGTAAACCCGTTTTCTTCCATGAATTCCTCCCATTTTCTGTCAACAACCCGTTTTTTTCCATGAATTCATCCCATTTTCTGTCTATAGACCGTTTTCTTCCACGAACCCCTCCCATTTTCTGTCAAGAGCCCGTTTTCTTCCACGAACCCCTCCCATTTTCTGTCAAGAGCCCGTTTTCTTCCACGAACCCCCTCCATTTTCTCTTACTAGCCACTTTGATTTTTTTAACCCATTTGTCCATTTTCTCTATTTCAATTTCCTTAACAACGTTCTCACATTTTTGTTTATCACTTGTTTATCACTGTTTATCACTGTTTATCACTGTTTATCACTGTTTATCACTGTTTATCACTTGTTATCACTGTTTATCACTGTTTATCACTGTTTATCACTGTTTATCACTTGTTATCACTGTTTATCACTGTTTATCACTGTTTATCACTTGTTATCACTGTTTATCACTGTTTATCACTGTTTATCACTTGTTACTGCTCCTTCTATTGTCTCCTGGATTATCTTCCTCCTCTCTTACCACTTTGGAACATCTCTTACACTAATCTCTACGACTCTTCTCTGAACCTTTGCTAATTTTTTTTCGTAGATGAGGATTCCACGGTTAGGCTGCATATTCTAAGACTTGTCTCACGTAGGTGGTGGTGTACAGAGATCAAAATGCCTCCTTATTTAGGTCTCTGGGCGATGTTATACCCATAGTTGTCTCTCTCCTCCTCTCTCTTCTCTATCCTCTCTTTCTCCCCAATAGTAATTATACAAGAGCCTTGAGGTGTATAAAGTATTTCTGGGCCAAGGGGGGAGTATGTGTGTGTATTAACGCTGCTGCATAATACACTTACTACATCTACATCTACTGCCAATGCGTTACAAATGCGACGTTTGAGTTAAAATTTATACTTCCCGTAATAGTAACGTTTTCAGTACATCTGCTTCGATAGGTTAATTGGGGATTTGAGAGGGGGTAAATAGTTGTGTATTTTACGGAGTACTGGCGTACCGAGGTGTGTATTAGAGTGTAGTGTTATCTCTGACGTATATGACGACGACCGGGAATTGTAATGGGGTGGTTAAGTTCCCTGGTTGTTTTGGTATGAATGGAGTTCTCTTCCTCCGTAACTATTCTGCATTGGCTCCATGTTGACGTTGCCGGTAGCCGGAAAACGTGTCGTACTGCTTCTCCAGCCGTGTGAGCGCGATATACAGTATATTGTATTTATACTTAAAAAAAAAAGAATACAAATAGGATATTGAGGGATTGAAAAGTGGGGAATGTAAGTTGGGAATTGTTTACACAAGTTAGGTGGCAAGTAAGACAAGGGAAATTGTAAGTGTACTTATGAAGAAAAAAGATGTTTGGAGAACTGACAAAAAAAAGTGCTTAAGGAAAGTGAAGATTAACGTACATAGACCCACGGAGAAAAACAGAAAAAAAACACAAATAAATCAATAAAGGGAGAAAAAACATATATACAGACAGGCGCAAAGACTGTGAGAAATACAGACACACAGACATACAGTGAACACGTGGGGGGGGGGGGGGTAATTACCACCTGAACACCGATCACCACAACTACACAACCTCAACCAGTCTCCTGCCACCTGGATGGTTGTGGTGGTGGTTGTTGGAGGGGGGGGGGGGGAGGGGGGGGAGGTGGAGTGGCCTCACGGTGGAGAACTTGTAGGTAGTAATGGGTAGTGGTGGTAGAGGGGATTACAAGTCTCCTTGATAGTGGTAGAGGGGATTACAAGTCTCCTTGATAGTCGTAGAGGGGATTACAAGTCTCCTTGATAGTGGTAAAGGGGATTACAAGTCACCTTGATGGTGGTAGAGAGGATTACAAGTCTCCTTGATGGTAGTAGAGGGGATTACAAGTCTCCTTGACAGTGGTAGAGGGGATTACAAACCTCCTCGGTGGTGGTGGCGGCGGAGGGGATTACAAGTCTCAGTGTCCGTGAATCCACGACCGGATTAATGGACACGCAAAACATAAATACATAATTAATATTGCGTATTTTTAACATGAGACGCCTGGGATTTACCTGAGGTTAGTGGAGCCCGCATGCCTGGCCCCCATTTTCTCTAGTTATATTCTATTTCTGTATAATCTCTTTTTTCATATTTTTTTGGCATTTTCAGAGCTTGTGTTCATCCTTAATGTATCGTTCACCTGGACACTTTCCTTGTGCTGTGGGAGCCGGTGGCTGAGCGGACAGAACACTGGACACGTGATCTCTGTGTGTCCCGGGTTCGATCCCCGGGCGCCGGGGAGAAACAATGGGGTAGAGTTTCTTCCACCCTGATATGCCCTTGTTACCTAGCAGTAAATAGGTACCTGGGAGTTAGTCATCTGTCACGGGCTGCTGCTTCCTGGGGTGTGGTGGAGGTCTGGTCGAGGACCGGGCCGCGGGGATACTAAAGCTCCGAAATCATCTCAAGATAACCTCAAGATAACCCTTGGGGGGTACAGAGGGAACAAGATAAAGAAATACGCCACGTAGATAACAGAACTTCTTCTACATTGTTCCAGCGTTCGAAAGGCGGGGCTAGAGAGCTTAAGCTCGACTCTGTCGGTACCCCTTGTCGTGTTCTTGCTCGGTCTTTAGAGAGTGTGAAGCCTCGTTGGGTGTGGGTGGTTTGGTGTCCCGTAGTTGGTAGTTGTAAACCTTTTGTGTGTGGGGTTCAAGGCACACACACACACACACACACACACCCCCACACACACACACACACACACACACACACACACACACACACACACACACACACACACACACACACACATACACACACACACACACTCACACACACACACACACACATACACACACACACACACACACACATTCACACACACACACACACACACACACACACACACACACACACACACACACACACACACACACACACACACACACACACATTCACACACACACACATACACACACATACACACACATACACACACACACACACACACACACACACACACACACACACACACACATACACACACACACACACACACACACACACACACACACACATTGTCTTGTGACCATCGTGTTGGGTGGACGTGGGTTGGGAGCTCCTGTCTCACTAGTGGAGTGGGAGGGGTAATCAGGCAGCTTCGAAGTGAAAAAGTGTGTACAAGTGAATGAAAAAACCTTGAGTTTTGGCCAGAGCCATAAAGTAGTGAAGAAAAACAGTTTAAATAGCGTAATTCAAAATAGTTGTAGTATTGTGGCAGTGTGTAGTGTGGAGCAGACCTCACCGACCTCTGACCGCGTGACCTCACCCCGGCAGCAACCCTCCTACCACCACGGGGACGACGCTTGGAGATTCACTCACCTATTGTGTTAGCAGGACGGTAAGATACTTGGAACCCCTGTGGGTAAGGTTGCATTATAGCAATGACTAGGTCAGGAAGGGCGTCTAGGTCCAGCAGTATTATGATTGAGGAAGAAGATAGGTTTGTGGAGAAGATGATTGGGAAATTTGTAGAGAAGAGGGATGTTTGGATAGGTGATCTAATCCAGGGGATTAAAAGTGAAGTCTTTAATAAGATACAGGGCGAGGTTCAAAGACTCAAACAAGAGTTTATGGATTATATTCAAGAGGAAATCAGGAAGAGCAGGGTAGAATGGCAAGGAGAAATATCTAGGCTTACTAATGAATTTGGCAGGAATAAGGGAAGCTTGGCAGGGGAAGGGGAAGTAGTAGTAGTAGGTGGAGTAGCGGGTGTAGGAGGGGTGGGGGTCAGCCAGGGAGAGGGCCACCAGCATGACCCTGAACTGAGAAAGAGGACAATCATAATCCATGGATTACTTGAAGCCAGGGCACCATCGAGGCAGGAAAGGATGGAGATTGAGGATTTGGAACTACAGGGGATCTTGAGAGACATGAGAGCCCAGATGGCAGGGAATGAGGTGCAAGTCCACCGACGCATTGGACCATACAACTGTAACAGGAAACGACCTGTCCTGGTACAGTTCACTAACGAAGAGGCAGTGGATTACATACTGCATCACAAACACCTACTCAGAGGTAGCGAAAATTACTACAACGTATTTATTGACAAATTCATGACGAAGGAGGAACAGATTGCCCACAGAGCAAGCAAACAACAATACGACTCTTCCCATTTGAGCGCAGCTACACACCCCAGTGCTAATCCACCCCATGCTAACCAGCTCACACGTGCTTCTCAGGTCACCCCTTTCCCAAATCAGCCGCCCCTGCTTATCTCCCCAGCACATCCCTTGACCCCTCTGACCCCACTGGAGTCAAATTCATCCCACATTCCAAGGACCCCCTCATCACCTCAACCCCCAAAACCCGTCCAGCCCTCGTCCCCTCAACCCCCAAAACCCACCCAGCTCTCATCTCCTCAACCCCCAAATCCCATCCAGACCTCATCCCCTCAACCCCAAGAACCCACCCAGACCTCATCCCCTCAACACCCAAAGCCTACCCTGCCCTCACCCCTCCTCATCCCCTCTCCTTCCATGTGACCCCCCACCCTTGCGAGGGAGGTGGGAGGTCCCCCCCACCCCCTCTATCCATCCCCCTCCCAACCTCTCAACCTCTATCTGTCTCCCAACCTTACGCCATCTCCCAACCCCTCTATGCCCTCCCTAATCTTCAGACCCAGTATGCCCTTCCTACTCCAGACCTACCTACCCAGGCCCTACCCCAGACCCTCCTACCTACCTTCCTAGAAGCCCAGCCCCCAGTAGCCCCCCAAGCACCCCTCCTGAACTCTTTCACCCCCCATACACCCCCCGGACCCCCCCAGACACCCCCTGGATCCCCCCGGACATCCCCCGGACCCTCCCCGCCCCCAGTCATCCCCCAGACACCCCCCAGATCCCCCAGATCCCCTCTGCCCCCAGTCACCCCCCAGACATCCCCCAGATCCCCCCAGACCCCCAGAGAAAGGGAGAACTCTGGTACAAGAGTTTCCATGAAGAATCTCAAGGTTTGGTACACCAATGCTGATGGGGTATCTAATAAAGCAGAAGAGATAAAAGAAAGAGTGAGTGAAGCAGATCCTGACATAGTTGCAATTGTGGAAACTAAAATTAATGACATGATCTCAGATGCTATCTTTCCTGAAGGGTACCAGGTGATACGAAAAGAGAGGACACAGAGACAGGGAGGGGGAGTAGCACTCCTAATAAAGCGGAAATGGAAGTTTGAAGACCTGGGAAATCGAGTTACCAATGAGTGCACAAGCTTCATACATGGAACTCTGACAGTAGATGGGAGGAAGATTGTGATCATGGTAATCTACAATCCCCCACCAAACAGTAGAAGACCCAGGCAGGAGTATGATGACAACAACAAAGCATGTATTGATGAACTGCAGAAGGCAGCAACACTAGCCCACAGAATGAGAGCGAAGCTGCTGATCATGGGGGACCTAAATCATGGAGAGATAAATTGGGAATCAAGGAATCCCCATGGAGGGGATGAAACGTGGGGAGCAAAATTAGTAGATGTTATAGACAGGAATTTCCTGACACAACATGTGAAGGAAGACACAAGGGAAAGAGGAGGAGATGCACCGAGCCTATTAGACCTGATTTTCACCCAGAACGTAGAAGATATCGAGAATTTAGAGCATGAAATACCTCTAGGGGCCAGTGACCATTGTGTCCTAGTCTTTGACTACATGATGGAATTCAAAATTATGACCATGGGACAAGAGATCTGGGAAAGGAGAGCTGACTACAGGAAAGGGGACTATATGAGGATAAGGGACTATCTGGGTGAAGTGCAGTGGGAGGAAGAAATTAGAGGAAAAACAGTCCAAGATATGATGGACCTAGTCATACAGAAATGCCAGGAGGCCGAAGAGAGATTTATACCAACGGTAAAGGGAAAAAATAAGAAGGAATATAATAACCCATGGTTTAATAGACAGTGTCAGGAAGCAAAAATGGCCAGCAGGCGGGAGTGGAGGAAGTACAGAAGACAAAGAACAGAGGACAACAGAAGCAGATACAACAGAGCTAGGAACGATTACATTAACATAAGACGAACATCGGAAAGGGACTATGAGAACGATATTGCAATCAAAGCGAAAAAACAACCTAAGTTACTACACAGTCATATAAGAAGAAAAATGTCGGTGAACGACCAAGTGACAAGACTAAGGAAGACAGAGGGGGCATATACTGAAAGTGACAAGGAAATCTGCGAGGCACTGAATGCCAGTTTCCATGGAGTGTTCACTACCGAGCCTGAGCAGCTCCCATTGTTGGAAGGGGTTACCCTAGATGAAAGACTATCAGATATAGAGGTGACAGCAGAGGAGGTAATGAAACAGTTGACAACTCTAGATGCAACTAAAGCAGTTGGACCAGACAAAGTATCACCGTGGATACTAAAAGAAGCAGCACAGGCCCTCAGCGTGCCTCTGGCAATGATTTTTAATGAGTCACTTATGTCAGGAGAATTGCCCAGTTGCTGGAAGAAGGCAAATGTCGTGCCGATCTTCAAGAAAGGAGATAGGGAGGAGGCACTTAACTACAGACCTGTATCACTGACAAGCATCCCCTGTAAAATACTGGAAAGAATAATTAGGCTACGACTGGTTGCACACCTGGAGAACATTAGGTTTGTGAACAAACATCAACATGGGTTCTGGACAGGGAAATCGTGCCTAACAAACCTTCTGGAATTCTATGATAAAATAACGAGGATAAGACAGGACAGAGATGGTTGGGCAGACTGCATATTTCTGGACTGCCAAAAAGCCTTTGATACAGTACCGCACATGAGACTGCTGTTCAAGCTCGAGAGGCAGGCGGGGGTGGGGGGAAAGGTCCTAGAATGGATAAGGAACTACCTAACAGGAAGGAGCCAAAGAGTTACGGTAAGGGGCGAGAAGTCGGACTGGCGAACAGTAACAAGTGGAGTACCACAAGGATCGGTGCTGGGACCAATTCTATTTCTTGTGTATGTTAACGACATGTTTACAGGCGTAGAGTCCTACATGTCGATGTTTGCGGATGATGCAAAGTTGATGAGAAGAGTTGTGACAGATGAGGATTGCAGGATCCTCCAAGAGGACCTGAACAGATTGCAGAGATGGTCAGAGAAATGGCTACTAGAATTCAACACGAGCAAATGTAAAGTTATGGAAATGGGACTAGGAGATAGGAGACCAAAGGGACAGTACACAATGAAGGGGAACAGCCTACCTGTAACGACGCGTGAAAGAGACCTGGGGGTGGACGTAACACCTAATCTATCTCCTGAGGCACATATTAATAGGATAACGACAGCAGCGTACTCTACACTGGCAAAAGTTAGAACATCATTCAGAAACCTAAGTAAGGAGGCATTTAGGGCGCTTTACACTGCCTACGTAAGGCCAGTCTTAGAGTATGCCGCCTCATCATGGAGTCCCCATCTGAAGAAGCATATAATGAAACTGGAAAAGGTTCAGAGGTTTGCAACGAGACTCGTCCCAGAGCTACGAGGGATGGGGTATGAAGAGCGCCTGAGGGAACTGTGCCTTACGACACTAGAAAGAAGAAGGGAGAGGGGGGACATGATAGGAACGTATAAGATACTCAGAGGAATTGACAGAGTGGACATAGACGAAATGTTCACACGGAATAGTAACAGAACGAGAGGACATGGATGGAAGCTTGAAACTCAGATGAGTCACAGAGATGTAAGGAAGTTTTCTTTTAGCGTGAGAGTAGTGGGGAAATGGAATGCACTTCAGGAACAGGTTGTGGAAGCAAATACTATTCATAATTTTAAAACCAGGTATGATAGGGAAATGGGACAGGAGTCATTGCTGTAAACAACCGATGCTCGAAAGGCGGGATCCAAGAGTCAATGCTCGATCCTGCAAGCACATATAGGTGAGTACATATAGGTGAGTACACACACACACACACACACACACATACACACATACACACACACACACACACACACACACACACACACACACACACACACACACACACACACACACACACACACACACACACACACACACACACACACACACATACACACATACACACACACACACACACACACACACACACACACACACACATACACACACACACACACACACACACACACACACACACACACACACACACACATACACACACATACACACACACACACACACACACACACACACACACACACACACACACACACACACACACACACATACACACACACACTCACACACACACACACACACACACACACACACACACACACACACACACACACACACACACATACACACATACACACACACACACACACACACACACACACACACACACACACACATACACACATACACACATACACACATACACACACACACACACACACACACACACACACACACACACACACATACACACACACACACACACACACACACACACACACACACACACACATACACACATACACACACACACACACACACACACACACACATACACACACACACACACACACACACACACACACACACACACACACACACATACACACATACACACACACACACACACACACACACACACACACACACACACACACACACACACACATACACACATACACACACACACACACACACACACACACACACATACACACACACACACACACACACACACACACACACACACACACACACATACACACACACACACACACACACACACACACACACACACACACACACATTCACACACACACACATACACACACATACACACACATACACACACACACACACACACACACACACACACACACACACACATACACACACACACACACACACACACACACACACACACACACACACACACACACATACACACATACACACACACACACACACACACACACACACACACACACACACACACATACACACATACACACACACACACACACACACACACACACACACACACACACACACATTCACACACCTGCCTCCCTCCCTTAGACAGCCATAGGCCTCCAAGATTGTCAAGGCGTTACAAGATGATTGTAAGATTGCTGTGCTCCTCACAATCACTTGATTCATCCAATCCTCAATGAGATATTCGAATTCAGATTCGAACATCTTATTATCGATTCAAACATCTCAAAACAGATTCACCGAACAGATTCGGTGAATCTGTTTCCCCGTTATCATAACTCTACTGTTATCTTCCTGTTGAGTGGAATTAACTAACCGTTGCCGAGTGGATCAACGCCCCGTTGTGTGTACTTAACGGTCTGTTGGTTTAGTAATTAAGGCAAAAAAAAAAACACACAAATTGAAAAATGACGGAATTTAATTTGTTGTTTACATTTAATTATATTTACTTATATTACTTATATTTACTTATATTTACTTGTATTTTTACTACTTATATTATCGAGTAAAAATATTACACACTAACGACAATGAAGAGCAATGGCTAACAAGGACAAACCTTAACAAACAAACAAACAAAAAATGGAACAGTGACAAGGACAAACTGAAACAAATGACAAACTATTAGTAGACAATGACAGTGAACAAACAATGACAAACCAAGCTAACACCATTACAAGGGGGGGAGGGGGGGGAGTAATTACCGCGAGCGTGGCCATTGGTCAATCTCTGGCACAGGTAATACCCTGGTTTTTACCTGTGTGTTAATTACTCACCGTGTTGGTAATGTGTTCCAGTTGTCTTACTCACCGTGAGTCACGCTCTCTTTCCAGTATGTGGGGGGCCTTCCAGTGCAGCATGGTATGTGGTGGGCCTCGCTCTCTCCAATATGTGGGGGGCCTCGCTCTCCAATATGTGGGGGGCTGTCCACCAATATGTAGGACCCTCCACCAATATGTAGGACCCTCCACCAATATGTAGGACCCTCCACCAATATGTAGGACCCTCCACCAATATGTAGGACCCTCCACCAATATGTGGGACCCTCCACCAATATGTAGGACCCTCCACCAACATATAGGACCCTCCAACAACATATAGGACCCTCCACCAACATATAGGACCCCTCCACCAATATGTAGGACCCTCCACCAATATGTAGGACCCTCCACCAACATATAGGACCCTCCAACAACATATAGGACCCTCCACCAACATATAGGACCCTCCACCAACATATAGGACCCCTCCACCAATATGTAGGACCCTCCACCAATATGTAGGACCCTCCACCAACATATAGGACCCTCCACCAATATGTAGGACCCTCCACCAACATATAGGACCCTCCACCAATATGTAGGACCCTCCACCAATATGTAGGACCCTCCACCAATATGTAGGACCCTCCACCAATATGTAGGACCCTCCACCAATATGTAGGACCCTCCACCAATATGTAGGACCCTCCACCAATATGTAGGACCCTCCACCAATATGTAGGACCCTCCACCAATATGTAGGACCCTCCACCAGTATGTAGGACCCTCCACCAACATATAGGACCCTCCACCAATATGTAGGACCCTCCACCAATATGTAGGACCCTCCACCAACATATAGGACCCTCCACCAACATATAGGACCCTCCACCAATATGTAGGACCCTCCACCAACATATAGGACCCTCCAACAACATATAGGACCCTCCACCAACATATAGGACCCTCCACCAACATATAGGACCCTCCAACAACATATAGGACCCTCCACCAACATATAGGACCCTCCACCAACATATAGGACCCTCCACCAATATGTAGGACCCTCCACCAACATATAGGACCCTCCACCAACATATAGGACCCCTCCACCAACATATAGGACCCTCCAACAACATATAGGACCCTCCACCAACATATAGGACCCTCCACCAATATGTAGGACCCTCCACCAATATGTAGGACCCTCCACCAACATATAGGACCCCAACAACAACATGTGGGCCCCACCAACAACAACATGTGGGCCCCACCAAACAATGGCCACCAATTCAACTACTCACAATTCCTGTTACAACACGGGAAAATTATTTCGTTACAAAAATTCAGAATTAAATACAGGTTTTCAAGTTAAAAAAATTACCAATTTATTTTTTTGTATTTCCATTCCATTTGTGCGAATAATGGAGCGTATGAATGATACACATGTATAATGTATACTAAAGGATGAATAATGGATGAATGTACACATAAATGTATAAGATCGTGTACCGCATACTGGTCAACATATCTAATGCGTCGCCTTTTTCACGTAGTCGACCAGTACGTTCAAAATGCGACGTATTAGTGAACTTTGAAACGCCGTAATATTGACGCTTGTATATGCATCAGGTTAGTACGGTCCTGATTGGGGCAGACAGTCGTGTTTGTTACGGAGTTGGGAAGGTTGTAGATAAGAGGGAATAATATAGGTGGATAATTAATATAAATGAATAATTAGCACATGTGTATTTTTAACATGTGTGGATAATTAACATGTGACTAATTAACACATATGTATATTTAACATGTGTAAATAACATGATACATGTGGATTACTTGGGCGAAATGTATCTTTTTGTTAGTTTAATCTTTAGCGATTAATTGGGTTCATTTACTGATAAACATATAATTAATATGAGTGATAAATTAGGCCTATGCAAATGAGGAATTAAGCCTAAGCACAATTAAGACATGGTAGAGGGGGCAGAGACGACCCGGGCACCGCCGGGTACAACCGTGGATATCTTCAAGATATCCACAGCCCGGACCAACCGGGCTGTGGTGGGTATATGTGTAGGCCTACGGGCCGCTCCAAGCAGCAACAGCCTGGTGGACCAAACCCTTTTTTTCATGGGTGGGTTTTCTCTATTTTTCTGGTAATTAATTGTGTGTATATATATATATATATATATATATATATATATATATATATATATATATATATATATATATATATATATATATATATATATGGAGGAAGGAAATTACATATATGAGACATATTCCAGGTGTGGGATACAGCCATGAGGGGGGGGGGGTAGCACACATCTGCTATGCGGTGGACTCATCAGTGTGTTGTCAGAGTGGGCTACACTTTTCACTTACACTCGCCTCCATTATGGTATATGTGAGCCACCTGGTGGTGCTCCATGGGTGGGGGGGGGGGCGGGGGGTGAAGCAGGTGTGTATGTCGTCTATATGTGAGGATGGGGTGTGTGTGTCATGTGTGTATTTGTGGCGCGTTGTAGGAGACATGATTACGACATGTTAAATTCCCAGGCGAATGGATAGGATAGACCAGGATAGATCATGCAGGGGGGGGAGGAGGGTATGAACTTACCTTACCTTCCTTGGAGTTTTTCCGGGGCTTAGCGTCCCCGCGGCCCGGTCGTCGACCAGGCCTCCTGGACTGGTCAACCAGGCTGTTGGACTCAAACTCCTGCATCTCTCCTGCCCCTCCCCCCCCCCCCCCACAAACACACAGACACACTGCTGCTCAACCCTCAAGTAATTGTATCTGCGAGAGTTGAACTTGAGTTCTTGGGCCTCGCCTCTCAAACCTCATGTTTAAGTATATATATATATATATATATATATATATATATATATATATATATATATATATATATATATATATATATATATATATATATATATATATATGTTAAGTGTTGCAAATTGCACTGTGCAGGGAGATATGTTAGTCTTTATTTCTGAAACTCTCTCATGATTCTATTCATAGTTTCAAACTCAACATTGTTATCATGTTAGACCTTGTGCCCCGAGCCGTCCCGAGACTGTGCACAATAGCTGAGGATTTTGTTAATATAAATATTACCATTAATCTCCCCTAACACGCTAAAATTGCGACGTATTTAATAAGTCAAATATCGGAATGTTGATATGTATGGATCGCCCCCTCGATAGGTTAGGTAGGTTGCTTGGGTTCGTAGGTGCCAAGTTATCCATTTAGCTGTGTTATTTTACGGCGGACAAGAAAATGGTCCGACAGGGGACACTCCTTCAATACTCACAGAAATCACAATTACATGATGCATCAAATGAACAAATCCACAAGGGCCGTGACGAGGATTCGAACTTGCGTCCGAGAGCATCCCAGACGCTGCCTTAATCGACTGAGCTACGACATGGTCAAAAACAGTTGAAACCTTCTACTTTCTACTCCAGCAGGATCCAGTAAGTTCAGTAGAACTTCGGGTTTAAACTCCTTTTGACCATGTCGTAGCTCAGTCGATTAAGGCAGCGTCTGGGATGCATAGAAAACGGAAGTATGGTTGAGACGACCTGGAACTTACCTGAAGAAGGTCTCGCGAATCTTCCCGAGAAGGAGGTTGGTGTGGAATATTGTATCCAGTGTTGGGAAGTTTCAACTTACGCAAATGAAATGATCAAATGTGAATGCATTTAAGAATAATATTTTGAATTAGAATTTTAGGTAGGCCCAAACTAGGCCTAGTTTGGAAGGCTCGGCGCGTCCTATTTGGCCCTTCTCAATATTCTCGCTCTATCCTCTCGATAATTCGACATTACAATATAGAAGTTTTATTAAATACACCGATACAGGGTGAGCGGAGAGCGCTCGAGTGATGTAGTTCCAAGGGCCCGGGTTCGATTCCTGGTCGAAGCAGAAACAAATTGGTTTGTTATTCCATCTGATGCCTCTGTTCACCTTGCAGAAAACAGGGAGCTGGGGGGAGTTGGATTTCTGTTGAGGGTTGTTTTTCCTGTGTGTGTGTGTGTGTGTGTGTGTGTGTGTGTGTGTGTGTGTGTGTGTGTGTGTGTGTGTGTGTCCTGCAAAAGAAAGCAGTAGACATGATATAAAACCGACGGTGAGGAAGGCGGGGCCCAAGAGCTATCAGTTCAGCCTTGCAGGCACGCACAGTAAATAATACAAACACAGTCGCATACAGCAGGCTTGTATTACTGTATTTGCGTGACTGGGTGTATTGATATCACGAAGATGACGTAGCTACCAGTGTATGTTAGGCCTTTGTCTTTGTTCCTCTCTCTCTCTCTCTCTCTCTCTCTCTCTCTCTCTCTCTCTCTCTCTCTCTGTCCAACACAACCTTCTCTATCTCTTTGTGTCCTGTGTTTGGGCCAGTCATTGTGTGTGTGTGTGTGTGTGTGTGTGTGTGTGTGTGGAGGAGATTGCGTGTGCGTAGTGCGTGTGTGTGTGTCTTTGGTGGTGTGGAAGTGAGGTCCTCTGCAGTACTCTGATGCGGTCCCTTTCCCCTCTCTCTCTCTCTCTCTCTCCCCCCTCTTCACCCCCCCCCTTCGTGCCCAGCGCCACCCCGCTGCCAGACACACGATCCTGCTCCCCCCCTCGTTCATCGCACAGCCGTTCAAACCCCCACCCCCCCCCCTAACGTTCTTTCCCCTCAGGGGAAGGTTACTATATCCCTTCTCGAACACCGTCGCCAGGAGAGGGGAACTTACCTTAGGCCGGGTCGTTACGGGGCCTAGAGTAGTTCGTGGAGCGGTGTTGCTTGTTTGTGAGGGGAGAGGGGGTGAGGGAGAGGGGAGGGAGCGTGCCACGTGTTGGAGCGCGGTGGGAGGGTGAGGGGAAAGGGAGGGGAGGGGAAGATTGGAGGGAGGGCTGGTATTGCAGAGAGGTTCAGTAGTGCCTCGTCTGCCTTTCCGTACGCGTCCGGCATATTTCGGCTACCCTTTTCACCCACGTGGCTCTCACTCCTGCCGCCCGCGGACACCCCACGCCCATCACCCACGCCCACTGCATGGGCTAAGGGCTGGTGTTGTGCCTTACGACAGCAACAGCAACAGTAGCAACAGGAACAACAGCAAGCCCCGCCGCTAAAGTGTTCCGGACGGGAATAGCCTGAAAGACAGGCCATAGGCACCGTTGGAGAGTGTTGAGGGGGGGGGGGGTTTGGAGCAGTGTTGTGGTGTTGTGGTAGTGTGTTGTGTGTGCGTGTGTACACTGTGGGCGTGCGTGTGCGTGCGTGCGTGTGGGTGTGGGGTGTGGAGCCATGCAGCCGTCATGGTTTACAGTGCCATGGGTGCAGTTCCAGTCGCTGCCCAACTTCGCGGCCAACCTCACTGGTCTGGGGCAGATGGCCGCCCCCACCGCCACCATGGGCGGCATGACCGCCCTCAACGGAGCCCTCAACGGTATGAACGGCGTCAGCATGAACGGCGTCAGCAGCCTCAACGGTGTGAACGGGCTCAGCACCGTTAGTCTGGGCCAACTCAACAGTCTCAACGGTCTCAACGGTCTCAACGGTCTCAACGGCCTCAACGGTCTCAACGGTCTCAACGGGTTGAGCGTAGCCACGACCGGGCACGGTGGGCTGGTGGCACTGCCCACTCCGGCGGCCCACCACCACCCCACCCTGGCACTCCAGCAAGTTCTTCGGCGACCACACCAACCAGTGCCACCGCCTCTAGCTGCTCTCATCAGGGCTAAAAAGGTACGTGGATCACCCACCTGCCCTTACCTGTTACCCCCCTGTAACCACCCCCCCTCAACCGTGATGCAACTGTTCACCTAGCGGTAAATAGGTACCTGGGAGTTAGACAGCCGCTACGGGCTGCTGCTGCTGCTTCCTGGGAGGTGGAGGCCTGGTCGAGGACCGGGCCGCGGGGACGCTAAAGCCCCGAAATTATCTCCAAGATAACCCATTGCAGAAGATACTGGGAGATCAGGTCTCAAATGATAGCGATAAAAGAACTTTGTCAAAGGAAGGTGCCATAGTGGAGAGTAGACGTGCCATAGTGGAGAATAGAGGTGCCATAGTGAAGCATAGAGGTGCCATAGGCACAAATCAGGGAACAACTGTACTCCAAAACTCTTCAACTCCCCCCCCCCCCCTCCTCTCCACCCTCACCATGTATCAGAAACATTTACCGGGGCCGAAAGTCGATGTTTTCAAGAGGCAATCAGATAACTTCCTGCTGGAAGTGCCGGACCAACCGGGCTGTAGTGGGTGTGTTCGTTCATCTCCCCCCTCCCCGCCCCCCCCCCTAGTCCTAGCGGCTTTGTTTTCACTTACTAAACAGGAACTTCGAAAAACAACCCTGCTAGCGCTTCGGAGCTCATCAAACTGTTTATTCATTGTAAACACAGCCGCTATAATCGGGGGAAAGATATAGCGGTTTCGTCAATGACTGCTGGGCCTCACAAACTACCCCCAGCTGCTTGCTACAGTTGCTGTTTCAGCTGCTGATTCAGGGGGAAATCAGTAGATTGCTGATTCAGCTGCTGATTCAGGGGGAAATCAGTTGATTGCTGATTCAGCTGCTGATTCAGGGTCTCCGCCTCTGGAGAGAGGCGGAGACCAGGAGATACAGCCACCGTTAATTGTTGTGTTATCAATTATCTCCGTAATCTCACCTGAGCGCTGGAGGCAGGTGTGTGAGTCTCATCCTCCTGATGCTGGTTAGGTGGAGTTAATTAAGATTAGGTGAAGTTAATTAAGATTAGGTGAGGTTCATTAAGATTAGATGAGGTTAATTAAGATTAGGTGAGGTTCATTAAGGTCAGATTAGGATAGGATAGGTTAAGTGAGGTTAGTTAAGATTAGTGAGGTTAGATTAGGAGAAGGTAGGTTAGGTCAGATTAGGAGAAGATTGATTAGGTGAAGATAATTATGGTACGTTTATTTTTGGGTTCATTGAGATTAGGTTAGTCTATGTCGGTTAATTGACTTTAGGTTAGATTGGGTTAGATTTGACATTTCAAGATATCAGACGAAATCTTAATCCCAAGATATCAAGGTCAATCTTAATCCCAAGATATCAAGGTCAATCTTAATCCAAAGATATCAAGGTCAATCTTAATCCCAAGATATAAAAAAAAACTTAATACGAAGATAAGAAATTGAATCTTAATCCTAAGATATCAAATTGTCCTAATTTTAAGACATTATTTAAAAAAACATCAAATATAAAGTCTTAGAAAATGGAAAATTAAGTCAATTATATGATATGAAAAATTAATTCAAAATTTCAAGACGCCACCCAAAAAAAATCTAAGATATTAAAATGAAAATTCTTGATCTGGAAATTTGATACGAAATGATGTTTATAAAAAGATGTTATTGATATGTTGAAAACAAAGTCGCAGCGTTATATAAGAAAAGGCCAAGCTTTACAAAAAAGGCATAAAAGGCTTAAGGCTTTTAAGTTTCAATATATGGGAAGACTAAGCCTTAATTTCAAGATATGAAAGACTAGCTAGTTCAAAGGAACCACTGTGTATAGTCAGCCTGGTATATTAGGAAGGTGTTCCGCTTAAACTGGTCCCTTATATCCGCTTAAACTGGTCCCTTATATCCGCTTAAACTGGTCCCTTATATCCGCTTAAACTGGTCCCTTATATCCGCTTAAACTGGTCATTTATATCCGATTAAACTGGTCCCTTATATCCGCTTAAACTGGTCCCTTATATCCGCTTAAACTGGTCCCTTATATCCGCTTAAACTGGTCCCTTATTTCCGCTTAAACTGGCCATTTATATCCGCTTAAACTGGTCCCTTATATCCGCTTAAACTGGTCCCTTATATCCGCTTAAACTGGTCCCTTATATCCGATTAAACTGGTCCCTTATATCCGCTTAAACTAGCCCCTTATATCCGCTTAAACTGGTCCCTTATATCCGCTTAAACTAGCCCCTTATATCCGCTTAAACTGGTCCCTTATATCCGCTTAAACTAGCCCCTTATATCCGCTTAAACTGGTCCCTTATATCCGCTTAAACTAGCCCCTTATATCCGCTTTTCCCTAGTGATGGCCTAGTTAGACTTTGGAGCCCAAAGGCTGACGCACGCCCATAACAGTCAGGTTGATCCCGTAACTCGCCCCCAGGAACGTTAAAAAGAGATATTTTAAGATTCGTTCCAATAATATTTCTTACGTAAAAATCTGCATTCGTGAATGAGGAGGCCTGGTCGACGACCGGGCCGCGGGGACACTGAGCCCCGGAAGCACCTCAAGGTAGGTAAGGTATGTGTATTATACAGTAATCTACGCTTCTCTCGCTCGCCAAATATAATTCGGCAAAATAATTTCATCAATAATT
Source organism: Procambarus clarkii (assembly GCF_040958095.1). NCBI lineage: Eukaryota > Metazoa > Arthropoda > Malacostraca > Decapoda > Cambaridae > Procambarus > Procambarus clarkii. The sequence goes on from NC_091162.1 coordinate 12,867,502, forward strand.
TCCAATCCCAAAGTCTATCCAATCAGTTATGGCATTATCAAAGTCTATCCAATCAGTTATGGCATTATCCTGCCCCCCCAAGCCTTAATGCGTCGCAATTTTAACGCTATTGATCACAGCGTCAAAATCCAGTGCATTAGCGAAATTAAAAGCACCGCGATGTTGACGCATTTAAGGCCTAGATACGACAGTTAAGCGAACGAGCCTATTTCACCTAATGATTAGGCTAATCCACTTTAAATCTCACGTCATTTGCTTATTAAATTCGTAAAATTAATTTGTCTTACAAACCTGTTCCAATCGCTAAATTTGTCTTACAAACCTGTTCCAATCGCTAAATTTGTCTTACACACCTGTTCCAATCGCTAAATTTGTCTTACAAACCTGCTCCAATCGCTAAATTTGTCTTACACACCTGTTCCAATCGCTAAATTTGTCTTACAAACCTGTTCCAATCGCTAAATTTGTCTTACACACCTGCTCCAATCGCTAAATTTGTCTTACAAACCTGTTCCAATCGCTAAATTTGTCTTACAAACCTGTTCCAATCGCTAAATTTGTCTTACAAACCTGTTCCAATCGCTAAATTTGTCTTACAAACCTGTTCCAATCGCTAAATTTGTCTTACAAACCTGTTCCAATCGCTAAATTTGTCTTACAAACCTGTTCCCATCGCCAAATTAAGGTGTGAAAATATTCTTGATTCACATCGAATTTATTGTCACCAATCTTAAATCCTTGTCTAGGAAAGTAATTGCCTAGTCTAATACCAATCGCAAAGTCTAATCACTTAAAAACAATCCAACTGGAGTACCCTATTAACTTTCGACGTCGTATATACACCAAAAACATCTCTGGCTTCGAGAACTGCGGTTCCTTGTAGCCAACTCCGCCAAAATCGTGTTGTATTATGCAGTAATACACGTGTTTTAAAAGCTTGTATTTAGAAATGCATCCGAAATACACACGGGGACACGCAGACAAAACATATATACAGGAGGCGTCAATAGGACAATAGCGTCTTGAAAAGTATATTGTCCTCAGTATACTTTTCAAGACGCTAGTGCTCTCTAGAGTGGAGTACTGCTGCACAATGACAGCCCCTTTCAAAGCTGGAGAAATTGCTGACCTGGAGAGCGTGCAGAGATCCTTTACTGCTAGAATCCACTCAGTAAAGCATCTGAACTATTGGGAGCGACTAAAGAGCCTAAATCTGTATTCTCTTGAGCGCAGGCGGGAGAGATACATAATAATTTACACGTGGACAATAGTAGAGGGGCTGGTCCCAAACCTGCACACAGAAATAACATCACATGAGACCAGGAGGCATGGCAGGATGTGCAGAATACCCCCGTTGAAGAGCAGAGGTGCAACAGGTATTCTGAGAGAGAACTCTATCAACATCAGAGGCCCGAGACTGTTCAACACGCTTCCACTACACATAAGGGACATAACTGGCCGACCCCTCACAGTGTTCAAGAGAGAACTATCAACATCAGAGGCCCGAGACTGTTCAACACGCTTCCACTACACATAAGGGACATAACTGGCCGACCCCTCACAGTGTTCAAGAGAGAACTATCAACATCAGAGGCCCGAGACTGTTCAACACGCTTCCGCTACACATAAGGGACATAACTGGCCGACCCCTCACAGTGTTCAAGAGAGAACTATCAACATCAGAGGCCCGAGACTGTTCAACACGCTTCCACTACACATAAGGGACATAACTGGCCGACCCCTCACAGTGTTCAAGAGAGAACTATCAACATCAGAGGCCCGAGACTGTTCAACACGCTTCCACTACACATAAGGGACATAACTGGCCGACCCCTCACAGTGTTCAAGAGAGAACTATCAACATCAGAGGCCCGAGACTGTTCAACACGCTTCCGCTACACATAAGGGACATAACTGGCCGACCCCTCACAGTGTTCAAGAGAGAACTCTATCAACATCAGAGGCCCGAGACTGTTCAACACGCTTCCACTACACATAAGGGACATAACTGGCCGACCCCTCACAGTATTCAAGAGAGAACTCGAACAAACATCTCCAAAGGATACCTGATCAACCAGGCTGTGACTCATACGTCAGGCTGCGAGCAGCTACGACCAACAGCCTGGTGGATCAGTCCAGCAATCCTCAGACTCCAGCGTGTCCTCCTAAAGCTGGTCCACTCACTCTTACCAATCCTTTCTGCTGCGATGATTAGTAATTATCTGTAACCCAATTAGTCTGCGATAACTAAGGGCAGCTAGTGTTGCTCTTAGATTACTAGCAGCTTGAGTCAGGCTGATTGAGTAGTTAAGTTCGATAGTTAGTTGGAACGACATGTTTTTTTTTTTTTATTTCATGCAGTCAACTATTCAAAGCAAATTTGTAATTAGCAGTTAGTACAGTGAACTGGTAGTTAGCGGTCGTTATTAGGGGTAATGTGAGACACGTAATTGGTAGTGTAGTTAGGGGGTTAACTGTCAGGAGGGGACTAAACTACCTTGTTATAACCACCAAGGCGCTACTACTTGTTTCATACCTGGTTGATGGGGTTGTGGGAGTTCTTCTACTCCCCAAGCCCGGCCCGAGGCCAGGCTTAACTTGTGAGTGTTTGGTCCACCAGGCTGTTGCTTGGAGCGGCCCGCAGGCCCACATATGCTTAATTATATCATATATATAGACAGAAGCACAAGTCGCAGCTCCATGTGTTATCATACTCGGGTTATCTTGAGGTTATCTTGAGGTAGTATAACAGTCTCGTGGAGATATGGAGAAGCCCATCTCGATATGATTCTTAAAAAGCGAGAAATTCCAGACACTTGGATATGGGACATGGGAGCCGGTCGGCCGAGCGGACAGCACGCTGGACTTGTGATCCTGTGGTCCTGGGTTCGATCCCAGGCGCCGGCGTGAAACAATGGGCAGAGTTTCTTTCACCCTATGCCCCTATTACCAAGCAGTAAAATAGGTACCTGGGTGTTAGTCAGCTGTCACGGGCTGCTTCCTGGGGGTGGAGGCCTGGTCGAGGACCGGGCCGCGGGGACACTAAAGCCCCGAAATCATCTCAAGATAAGATGGTGACAGTGAAGAGGTTGAAGGGACAGGAGCGATACTGGACACGATCACGTATTGAACACAGAGATGAACACGTGAACACGTGAACACGTGAACACAGAGTTGTCTGACGACATCTCTTTTAGTGATCATCATGCTAATACTTTCTTCCCTCCCCCTACACACTTTCTTCCCTCCCCTACACACACTTTCTTCCCTCCCCCACACACACTTTCTTCCCTCCCCCTACACACACTTTCTTCCCTCCCCACACACACTTTCTTCCCTCCCCCACACACACTTTCTTCCCTCCCCCACACACACTTTCTTCCCTCCCCCTACAGTTTCTTCCCCTCACACTTTCTTCCCCCACACACTTTTCCCCCCACACTTTCTTCCCTACCACTTGCTCCCACCCCTCCCCCCACTCCCACCCGGATTCCATTCTACCCACAGAGCGTAATACCACTATGGAATCAGATCCTCTCTTCTCTTGCTTCAATAAGAGAATTAAAAGAGAGATCCGACGCCTCGTGTGGGATGTTTGATAGGGGATTAGATCCCTTTTTACACTGCGGTCCTCTTTATTGAGGGGAGATTGTGTGATCCTGTGTCACAATTACCGATTCGGATTAGAGGATTCGAAGCTGCTATATAGAATTAAGAGTTTGTTTACAATCCTGTTTATAGGAGATCGAATCCAGTTGGTCATGTACTGACGTTTATAAAGGATCTGATCGTTTGACCTTTGATGGATTCTCTTTTCTGTTTAATATCAGGATGAAAATATTTCGATGTATCTAAGGGGTAGTTAATGGTATGTAAAGAGGATCAGGGTCCATAGGCTTGTGACCTAATGGTGTTCACAGGAAGATTAGATCATGTATTCAAACACTGTCACGGCCCTTGGGCTTCTGTTAATGGTATTATCAGGTAGTAGTTAGTAGTATTATCAGGTATATATAGATAGCAGGATAACAGCTAGGATAACGGGAAACCCAGGAGATAGCGACAGGAAGCACGACGATGTGTTTACCTCATTGGCCGTTCGTCCTGGGAATGTCAAAGGAGTCACGTTATCAGCTGTAGTAGTAGAAGTCGTGAATGGAGTCGTAGTAAGACGAGACTGTGAATGACAGGCAAGAGGCAGCAACCGTGAATGAAAGGCGTAATGAATGAGGATACAACCGTTTAAAGGGACATGACGTCACGCTGACAGGAGTACCCAGCGGGAATAAGATAAAGATACTGATAAAGCATGCTTGGGGGAGATTAGTGGGTAACAAAGGGTAGTAATTATAAAATAGGGAAATGTTAAAAAAAAATTGAAATAAATAGGGGATACTCATCAGATATAAAATTAGAATTAACAATAATTGTCACTTTGGGGCTTTTTAAATGGGTGATTTACACACACACACACACACACACACACACACACACACACACACACACACACACACACACACACACACACACACACACACACACACACACACACACACACACGCACGCACACGCAAGGTTCAACAGGTAAATTACAAAACAGTCCTGTAAAACAGTAGGCCTAATAAATTATATATAACATACTTTTTAATACAATATTCTCAAAGTATTGCCTAGTTCTGTTTACTAGTTTACTGTTAAAATAGAAAAATTGGCATTCATTGTCACTTCAAATCTGCCTCCTAGTTACAAAAATTGTGTGTATATATATTCTGTAATGATTTTGTATTAATATAAAAAAATTTAATGAAAGCGAGAGAACACATTCCAGTTCATGGTTGTATAATACAATCACAATTAAAACTAATACAATAGTAATACTACTGTGTCAGGAGAAAAACTTTGACTTAAGTTGTATCTAAGTTAATGTGTAAATTTTTTTTTGTAAACACAACTTAATTGGTGGTGGAAGCTTTGATAGGCTTTTGGGGTTGAAGAACTCCCATCAAACCCCCTCAACCAACCATTAACCAGGTATCAACCAGGTATCAACCAGGTATCAACCAGGTATCAACCAGATATCAACCAGGTATCAACCAGGTATCAACTAGGTATCAACCAGGTATCAACCAGGTATCAACCAGGTATCAACCAGGTATCAACCAGGTATCAACCAGGTATCAACTAGGTATCAACTAGGTATCAACCAGGTATCAACCAGGTATCAACTAGGTATCAACCAGGTATCAACCAGATATCAACCAGGTATCAACCAGGTATCAACCAGGTATCAACCAGGTATAGGCCTACATGAAGGCTTTCCTCCGGAGACATATCATTATATTCCTCTGGTTATTAAATTTGGCAAAACTCCTCCAAAGGATTTATGATCAACCAGGCTGTGATTCATACGTCAGGCTGCGAGCAGCTGCGTCCAACAGCCTGGTTGATCAACCTGGTCTGAGACCAGGGTGGGGGGGGGGCGTTGATGCTCAGAACCTACGCTGGGTAACAGAAATAGGTAGATAATAGGTATATAATAGGTAGATAATAAGTAGATAATGTACAAACAGTAGATCAGTCTTGCCAATTTATGTTAACTGGGTGATATATCTAGCAATATATCGCGAGTATATTGCTAAACAGTATACTACTGGAGTATACGAGTATACTAAATGTTTACCATACTAGAGTATACCAGTATACTAAAATTACATAGAGCAACATACATATGTAAGCACGTGTTTGCGTCTTCCCTATCACAGTGTATGTGTGTGTGTGGGGGGGTGTATGTGTGTGTGGGGGGTGTATATGTGTGTGTGTGGGGGGGGTTGTATATGTGTGTGTGTGTGGGGGGGGGTTGTATATGTGTGTGTGTGGGGGGGGAGTATGTGTGTGTGTGGGGGGTGTATGTGTGTGTGTGGGGGGGGGGTTGTATATGTGTGTGTGTGTGGGGGGGGAGTATGTGTGTGTGTGGGGGTGTATGTGTGTGTGTGGGGGGGTGTAATATGTGGGTGTGTGTGTGGGGGGGTGCCACACACCCTCAGGCACTGTTTATCTGTGACTATTCCCTGAATTTTGGCAGCGTGGCAATGAGTACTCCGCTACACACCTTGTGAATGAGTCTCCTCCCCCCCCCCCTCCCCCCTCCCCCACTACACGTGTTGGAGTACTCAAGGCTTCCTTGTTATAGCCTTGTTCTTCTGTCCTTTTGTCTCTAACAGCCAATGAATTCTTGGCTCTCTTTCTGCTGAACACACACACACACACACACACACACACACACACACACACACACACACACACACACACACACACACACACACAAATGGAATGCACTAGGAAGTAATGTGGTGGAGGCTGACTCCATACTCAGTTTCAAATGTAGATATGATAGAGCCCAGTAGACTCAGGAACCTGTACACCAGTTGATTGACGGTTGAGAGGCTGGACCAAAGAGCCAGAGCTCAACCCCCCGCAAGCACAATTAGGTGAGTACAATTAGGTGAGTACAGAACCCAATAGGAACTAGTCTAAAAGCTGGAGATGCAGGCAGGAGTGAAAGGGAAGGTACTCCACTGGATTAAGAGAGTACCTAAGCAGCAGAAGACAGCGAGCCACTGTGAGGGGTGAGGTCTCATGAGTCTTCATAAATTCGTGCAAGGAATCATTTAGAATGTTGTATACCACCTATGTCAGACGAATCCTGGAATATGCAGCTCCAGCATGGAGTCCATACTTTGTCAAGCATGAGGCGAAGTTGGAGAAGATTGAGAGAGAGAGATATGCCACTAGATTAGTTCCGTAACTGAGAGGTTTGAGTTACGAGGAAAGGCTGCGTGAATGGGACGTCACGGCCCTTTAGGTCAGAAGAGTTACGAGAGACATGATTACCACATACAAAATTATCATGGGAATTGTGGTCTATACAGACTGGCATGCCTGTATCGGTATGTATGTGCACTGTTATACATGGACAATTATTCACGACGCTGTTGTATGTATATTTTGCAGGAAAGTATATTATACAAATAGAAGTTATATGTAGTAAGAATTAATACATATGATTCATACAGATTTTGTATAAGGTTAATAATGTATAATCATTAAAAAGTATATATATATATATATATATATATATATATATATATATATATATATATATATATATATATATATATATATATATATATATATATTTTAACTACCGATCTTACTACAGGTTAAAAATATCAAATTCATAAATTTTACCATTTTTTAAATAAAACAAATATTATTAAGACCTCATGAATGGCAAATTTATTTTCAGATTAAAACTTGTTTAAAATCTTGTTTACAAAAAAAAAAATGTGATTTAAGAAAGAAACAGCGTCTTACGTGGGTGATTACGCGAGGCAGAGACTGTTTGAGAGTGCCAATAATTGGCCAGTACCAAGAGGCAGTGCCAAGGGGGGGGGAGGGGAGTGCCAAGGGCTAGAAATGACAGTATACCTGATCACCTTGGCACCATCTCAAGATTCAATATATATACTACCCTGTCTTGAAGAATGGTCAAGACATGGTAGGGAGACACAAAGGTAGTGGGGGGGGGGGTGGATGCTTGTTGAGGGGTGGGGGGTTAGGGGGGGGGTTGCCGGCTTGTGGAAGGGGGGGAAGGGGGGTGATCTGAGAATCGTGACCCAGCTAAGGCAAGAGTGATTAGGGCGACGATTAATGGTTGTTTCTAGAGAAGGGGGTTGGGGGTTGGGGGGAGGGGTTGACGGGTAGGGGTGTCAGTGAGGGGGGCGGTGATAGGGGGGGGGGCTGAAGATGAGGATAGGTTATTTGTTGATCTTATTCACCTCTTGGGACTGTACTCACCTATACTCACCTATTTGTGTTTGCGGGGGTTGAGTTTTGGCTCTTTGGTCCCGCCTCTCAACTGTCAATCAACTGGTGTACAGGTTCCTGAGCCTACTGGGCTCTATCATATCTACACTTGAAACTGTGTATGGAGTCAGCCTCCACCACATCACTGCCTAATGCATTCCATCCGTTAACTACTCTGACACTGAAAAAGTTCCTTCTAACGTCTCTGTGGCTCATGTGGGTACTCAGTTTCCACCTGTGTCCCCTTGTTCGCGTCCCACCAGTGTTGAATAGTTCATCCTTGTTTACCCGGTCGATTCCCCTGAGGATTTTGTAAGTTGTGAGCATGTCTCCCCTTACTCTTCTGTCTTCCAGTGTCGTAAGGTGCATTTCCCGCAGCCTTTCCTCATAACTCATGCCTCTTAGTTCTGGGACTAGTCTAGTGGCATACCTTTGGACTTTTTCCAGCTTCGTCTTGTGCTTGACAAGGTACGGGCTCCATGCTGGGGCCGCATACTCCAGGATTGGTCTTACATATGTGGTGTACAAGATTCTGAACGATTCCTTACACAGGTTCCTGAACGCTGTTCTGATGTTAGCCAGCCTCGCATATGCCGCTGATGTTATCCTCTTGATATGTGCTGAAGGAGACAGGTTTGGTGTGATATCAACTCCTAGATCTTTCTGTCTGTCTGTTTCATGAAGTACTTACCTAATTGTATTTACCTAGTTGTGATTGCGGGGGTTGAGCTCTGGCTCTTTGGTCCCGCCTCTCAACTGTCAATCAACTAAAACTGTATGTGTGTCCCCGACCCCGACAAGCGTCTATAACTTGTTCTGCCTCACATTTGTCAGCTTGTCATGTGTGCGTGTTGGCGGGGTGATTCGTCCCCCCCCCCCAACACAACCACAAGCCTGTATTGATTGACCGCGTATGTAAGAAGCATTTGTAAGCGTCTTCACGTTCTGCAGAGGAATGCCAGCAGACAGACACACACACACACACACACACACACACACACACACACACACACACACACACACACACACACACACACACACAGAAGAAAGACACACAAGAGAGAAAGATCTAGGAGTTGATATCACACCAAACCTGTCTCCTGAAGCCCACATAAAGAGAATAACGTCTGCGGCATATGCGAGGCTGGCTAACATCAGAACGGCGTTCAGGAACCTGTGTAAGGAATCATTCAGAATCTTGTACACCACATATGTAAGACCAATCCTGGAGTATGCGGCCCCAGCATGGAGCCCGTACCTTGTCAAGCACAAGGCGAAGCTGGAAAAAGTCCAAAGGTATGCCACTAGACTAGTCCCAGAACTAAGAGGCATGAGTTACGAGGAAAGGCTGCGGGAAATGCACCTTACGACACTGGAAGACAGAAGAGTAAGGGGGGGACATGATCACAACCTACAAAATCCTCAGGGGAATCGACCGGGTAAACAAGGATGAACTATTCAACACTGGTGGGACGCGAACAAGGGGACACAGGTGGAAGCTGAGTACCCACATGAGCCACAGAGACGTTAGAAGGAACTTTTTCAGTGTCAGAGTAGTTAGTAAATGGAATGCACTAGGAAGTGATGTGGTGGAGGCTGACTCCATACACAGTTTCAAATGTAGATATGATAGAGCCCAGTAGGCTCAGGAATCTGTACACCAGTTGATTGACGGTTGAGAGGCGGGACCAAAGAGCCAAAGCTCAACCCCCGCAAGCGCAATTAGGTGAGTACAATTAGGTGAGTACACACACACTAACAGATACAGACAATAAAGCAGGCACAGACGGTAACAAACACCTCGGCCTGTGTAGTGGGGGGGTTACAAAACACTAAATACAGATTGACGACAAATTCTTGATAATTTTCTCCCCACTCCCCCTCCTCCCCCTCCCCCTCCATCTCTGTATTCCTCCCCCAGTAGCAGACGACTCTGGTACTTCTGCCTGGGTACCTAAGGACCACAATAGGGATGCCAGCTGTCCTCTTCAATACGGTCTTTACAAAACATCTTTGAAGGTCCCTTAAATGCTGCATAAAGGTATTGAGTTCCCCATTTAGTGATTCTACCCCCATTTTCCTCCCCTATTTAGGGTATTTACCTTCCTCCCTTAATGGTTCTAGCCCCCCCTTTCTTCTCTACCCCCGCCCCCCTTAAATTCCTGGATTGGGTGTACTGGCCAATCCGGTGCCAGGCTAAGCAGAGATGAATATTTTATGGGAATTGCTATAGAGGAATTCACAATGGCCGCCTCACGACAGTGGAGAGCTGGTTGATAGGGGGTGCTCCCCATGGATGGTACCTTGTACCTCGTGTTAGGTACCTGCGTACCTGGGAATGTCGAGGGGGGTACCATCTTCCCAGCTGTGTATTTGAGACAGTTTGGGAAGTTCCAGCTGTGTCTGGGTAACAAGTGATAGGTTGAATAGCCCAGCGGGTTTTCTTCCTATTGGGGAGTGTTGTACATGCTGCTATGGCGGTGTGTCCACTCACAGGATGAGTGGCGCTGGCCAATACTGTCACTATGGCGGTGTGTCCACTCACAGGATGAGTGGCGCTGGCCAATACTGTCACTATGGCGGTGTGTCCACTCACAGGATGAGTGGCGCTGCCCAATACTGTCACTATGGCGGTGTGTCCACTCACAGGATGAGTGACGCTGCCCAATACTGTCACTATGGCGGTGTGTCCACTCACAGGATGAGTGGCGCTGCCCAATACTGTCACTATGGTGGTGTGTCCACTCACAGGATGAGTGACGCTGGTCGATACTGTCACTATGGTGGTGTGTCCACTCACAGGATGAGTGACGCTGCCCAATACTGTCACTATGGCGGTGTGTCCACTCACAGGATGAGTGACGCTGGTCGATACTGTCACTATGGTGGTGTGTCCACTCACAGGATGAGTGACGCTGCCCAATACTGTCACTATGGTGGTGTGTCCACTCACAGGATGAGTGACGCTGCCCAATACTGTCACTATGGCGGTGTGTCCACTCACAGGATGAGTGACGCTGCCCAATACTGTCACTATGGCGGTGTGTCCACTCACAGGATGAGTGACGCTGCCCCAATAAACTCACCCTTCGGGGGTAAACTTTAAATTAAAAAATGATGCCACCATCTGCCCCCCCCTCCTCCCCCCTCCCCCTCTTCCCCCCCCAGGGGGGGAGAGAGGGGGAATGAGTGTCAAAGTTGCACTCTAGAACATTCAAATCTCTCTCGCAATGCTGATAACCATGGGAATAGGGTAAGTATATGGGACATTACGACACCCTGAAGGGAATTTTACCTTACACCAGGAGGGAAGGCAAACCTTACCTCACCCCCCCCCCCCTACCTTTCCCCCCTCCCCTCCCCCCCTGCTCCGTGGAGGAAGAACGCTCAAAAGATCGTCTTTAAGGCGTCCTGTTTCTCGTGTCTGAGCTTCCAAGAGATTTTAATCAAATGTCAGAGAGTTGGAGAAGCCGTTTGGGCTCGGATTAAAAAAAAAAAATATGTTTTTTTTTTTTGTAACCGTCAAAATTGGTCTGTTAAGATTGTTTAAGGTGGTACAATTGAAGTAGTTCCGTTGATAACGATTTGATGATTTTTATTGATTAGCAATGATGATGTTGATATGATTTGATGATTTTTATTGATTAGCAATGATGATGTTGATATGATTTGATGATTTTTATTGATTAGCAATGATGAGGATGATGATATTATGTCGTTGATGGGATATCCGTTAAAGGTTTGTCTGTCTTTCTTTTCAATGTTGCGAGAATAGCAGGCCAGGTAAGCATGCAATTATAGCGGTAATGGAACAGATCGCAGATTGCGCAATTATCTACAGATATTCATGACAAAAATATATATATATAGGATTCGCGTGTGTGTGTGTGTGTGTGTGTGTGTGTGTGTGTGTGTGTGTGTGTGTGCTCACCTAATTGTGCTAGCGGGGGTTGAGCTTTGGCTCTTTGGTCCCGCCTCTCAACTGTCAATCAACTGTGTGTGTGTGTCTTCAAATGATGAGTCCAAGTTGATGATCCTACCCATGCTCGCTAGTAATAGGTCGCCTTTGTAACGTTGTTGCTACTCTCAGATGCAACCTATTATGAAAAACGGGTCATTGGTATTCCCATTTTCTATGCATCGGATTCGATAGGGTTAGGTTAGGTGGGTTGGTTGGGTGAGGTCTTACTCATTGTGGACTCAGGATGAGTACCCCCACATGTACTCATCTAGTTGTACTCCCGAGGGGGGGGGAGAATGAGCTACGGCTCTTGGGTCCCACCTCTGGCTCTTCACAATCCAATACTGGTTTAAAACGTGACTCCTTTGACGAATTTAATATATTTTATTGATATAGTTATATGATATAGGAAGGGAGTAGTTACCCCCAAGGAAGGTAGTTACGAGCAGAAAGCACTAAGACAATTTGGTAATATAACACTGCCAAAAGGATATGATGGCAAGGAATTAGGATACCACGGTGCCCAATCGCTTCGACCATCGGGGATTGAACTCCGACCCCGCTCTTAACCCGAGTTTCACCTGGATTTTAAAGGCTTAAACAGCATCCTAAACAATTCCTCTAGCCTCTTCGCTGACAGCTCGTCAATAACCAATCAATACAGGCCCCTTGTGAAGCTGAACGAGGTGGTTCGGTTGTTAAGAAATTATAGCTGCCTTCAGAATAGCTCTTGATTTCTATTGATACAAACAGATTGGCTAAAACCACTACGGGGCTCACCATAGCCAGTGCTACTTGAAACTTTCCGTTCCAGGTAGCGAATCTTAAACAACAAGATTGGCTATTCCAGATCTGCTTCTGTTGACAAGTTGGCCAATCACGGGAGGGGGGGAGGGGGATAACAACCTCGGATCTGGGTTATATAACCTTGTAAGTCACCCCAAGGAATAGATTGTGATTCTTTAAGAGATGCGAACTAGCCGTTCTTGGACCCGACGAGGCTTGTTCCGGTGTCACCGTAACCGGACGGGCGATTGGGGGATTGGGATCGGGCGATTGGGGGAAAATATTCGGTAGATGGGATTAAAATGTGGAATATGAGAAGTGTAGCTTGAGTGACATTGTAATGTTGACATTGTGTGGGAATGTTGACCAAATTCTCTCACGTGTTGACGGCTGAGTCGGGGTTGAGATGGCTACGTAGGCCTGTGGTCAGCCAGGTTGTGATGGTTAGGTGTTTAACTAGATAAACACCAGGAGACTCAAGGCCTGAAATAGTTAAAAAAAAAAATCCGCGAGTTTATCACAGGTAATGCGCTAGTCACAGGTACATTTGAAGAATAGTTATGAATTTGAATATGAATATATATATCTTAGGGGTACCACCTCTGGTGCAATTGCAGGGACCCACATCCTCGAAGAAGAAAACAAAGAGCATTCAGAGAAGATCTTGTGGATTCTCACTGAATACTTTATTCTTTTCTTCTCCTACCACCCCTATTATATATATATATATATATATATATATATATATATATATATATATATATATATATATATATATATATATATATATATATATATATAATAAATTCACAAAAAACAAAATACTCCGTTGCTCCCAAGTGTGAAATCGTGCATAATTAAACTGTCTTTTTTTCAGTGACTTTTAATTTTGAGCTGAAGGAGCATTCGCTTTTTGTGATATTTAGGATTAAAGTCGCATACCCAGGCCTTAAGGTCGACCTTAAGGACTCAAGACTTGTAATACCCGTCCTTATTAACCATAAAGACGAGGCTCAATGGCTTCGTTCTCGACACACAATCGAGAATCCCGGGGCTCGAATCCCGGGCATGAGGGGACATAAATGGTTGGGCGCATTTGCCTTTCATCTAATGCCTCTGTTCACCTAGCGGTAAGTAGGTATATTGAGGAGAGGGGAGAGAGAGGGGACTTCGATATCAGCCTAACGTGTATAGATACACCCTGGCTGCCTGTCCCCCACGACTCAAGGAGTTACAATAATGATAAGGATATTCGTAGGTTCTTAGTTCATGATGTGTGTGTGTGTAGGGAAATACAGTCGCTACGGAAGGGGGATATAAGACCCGGTTTCCCCTGGCTTTAAGGACCGTAACATCAGCAGTATCTGCGGGGTGCTTAAAGATACTCTTGAAAAGATAGTCCACCAAGCGACTCTTGCAAGCTTCAACACGCCACATATGTGCAACATGTGGGCCTCTATGTTGATAGTTTGTGGTGGACAGGTTTTAACAATGTAGTTAATTAACGATGCCAATAACGATTGATGATGGAGTTTAATGATGGTTATTTACCCTAAATTACTCAATAGACTGGAGCTATTTACATCATTATGTGAGAGAGAGAGAGAGAGAGAGAGAGAGAGAGAGAGAGAGAGAGAGAGAGAGAGAGAGAGAGAGAGAGAGAGAGAGAGAGAGAGAGAGAGAGAGAGAAAATTTTCAAGCATTCTGATACAAAAGAATTAGTTACCAGAATGGAACATAGGAAGATATATTACAGGCTTTATAGGGTCTTTCACGTACCAAGTATGCTCCAAGTATGCTCCAGGTATACTCCAAGTATAGGCCCTGGCAATGCCCCTCTGAGTGGCCACACTAAGGGTCGTTAACGCTAGCCAGTTGTGTGAACTTTGAAGAAAAGTGACCTTTATTGGGACTTGTAATAATGGCAGTTTCCCCCAAGAAGACTTGTAGAGGCTTTCTGAGGCCAAGTCCGATGTGTGTCTGTAACTTAATTCAAAAGTCTGACTTAAGGATTTTTTTTTCCACTGAAGTTCCTCGGAAGCCCTTCTCACAGGGCTGATGTCTTCAGTCTTAAGTCTGCGAGCATTTCACAAGTATAAAGGCTTCAGTTTGCAGCCTTAATACCAAGTCTAAGGACGCCTTAGACTTTAAGGCTAAAACAGCTTCGGACGATAGTTTGATAAAAGTCTTCGATCATTGTCTCGTGGGACCTGCGGATTGCTTCCACCAACAGTCTGTTGGATCAAGGTAGCACACTTCAAGCCTGACTCCAGGCTGGGCTTGGGGTATGGGTAGGGGGGGGGGAGTAGGACAACTCTCAGAACCAATCACAGGTACACTCCAGGCATGAAACTTAGGCAGTGTGTGAGTGGTTGTCTGTGAATGACGCTATTCGGTGTGAATTTTAGTTCTAGTGGTTCTCTAGTTCCCTCTAGTGGCTCTGTGGTGGCTCTCTGGTGGCCCTCTAGTGGCCCTCTAGTGGCCCTCTGGTGACCCTCTAGTGGCTCTGTGGGGGCTCTCTGGTGGCCCGTCTGGTGGCCCCCTAGTGGCCCTCTAGTGGCTCTGTGGTGGCTCTCTGGTGGCCCTTCTAGTGGCCCCTCTAGTGGCCCTCTAGTGGCCCTCTGGTGGCCCTCTGGTGGCCCCTCTAGTGGCCCTCTAGTGGCCCTCTAGTGGCCCTCTGATGGCCGTTTTTAAGCACCAGTCATGTTCATATTTATAACAACAGAGTTTCCAATTTGTGTAAGATTTTATGGTGGGATCTTTTTTTTAATGACTTTGTGATGAAAGATAATATATATATTGTGTGAGCACAGGTGGTGACGGTTTGGTGTTCCGTGGGGCTATATTAGCCGCGTGGGCGAACACCCACACGTGCTGAGCACCACATGTGCTGAGCACCACACGTGTTGAGCACCACACATGCAGAACACCCCACGTGCTGAACACCACATGTGCTGAACACCACATGTGCTGAACACCACACATGCTGAGCACCCACACGTGCTGAACACCACATGTGCTGAACACCACATGTGCTGAACACCACACATGCTGAACACCCACATACGGTAACATGTGCATAACTGTGTGCGTGCGTGTGTGTGAGAACACACACATGGCGTGACTGGGTGGTTGGCGTGGCACCTTGAGGGCAATTGTGGGCTGTCAGACCCGTGTAAACACCCAGCACGCACACACACACATGTGCACATGTGCACTTGTCTCTCTGTCTGCCTGCACACACCTACATGTGCCTGCTGGCTCACAAAGCTAGTCTCCTAGCACCTAGCCTTCCAAACCTTCTTGGATTAATGGAGTAGAACAACCCTCGAAACCTTCTCCAGGTATGTTCCAGGCTCTTGGGCACCGTCTACCTCACACACCTGTCTAATTAGTCGACGGAGAGCCGTCTGTCGCCCTGCTGGGCTTCGAGAAAGCGGGTTCGATACCCCAGAATGCCCACATTCTCGGTCGTGTAGTCAAGGTCCTATGATATTCCCCACCCTCCGACTGGTCAGAAAACTGGCGTGAATGATTTTTTTTAAAATGCAGGTGTTAGGGGGCTCGTCTAGTGACACATTACAGGTGTCGGGGGGGTCAGATACAGGTGTTTTTTTGAGGGGTGTAGCACCGTTTTAAGCGCGCGGCGTGGTGGCAGCTCACACACTTGTTTTTCGACAGGTGTTTAGAGGTGTTTGGATGTCTCTCGCTTGCTGTTAATCAAACTCTTGCGCGCGCGCGCACACACACACACACACACTCACTCACACACACACACACACACACACACACACACACACACACACACACACACACACTCACACACACACACACACACACACACACACACACACACACACACACACACACACCTGGAGACAGTGTGGCCCAATCCACACCTGCTTATAATATAAACCTCATTTTTAACTTTTATGCTAATATCTTACAACGATATTAATTTGCTATGCAAATTAATATAAACTTATATTTTATGCAAATTACTCTAAATCCGTTATATTTTGTCGATGTAAATCTCAAGTTTATATATATATATATATATATTCTTGTGTTGAACTTTTCGTCACGTGTCAAGTTCTGAACTGCATATGTTAGTTATTAAGTCTTTAAAGTTTACAAAGTTACAAAGTCTAAAAAAAATAATAATTAATGCTCACGTTAAAAAAAATAATTATGACTGAATAATACCTCTTGTTAAGAGTTAATATCAGACATGTTTCTGTCTGTGTGTCTCTTTCTCTCTGTCTGTCTGTCTGTCTGTCTCTCTCTCTCTCTCTCTCTCTCTCACTGCAGAATTAGTCATGGCCAAGGAGTGCGTGCGGGGTTTTTTTTTCTTCGCTATCATGTGTATTGAATTATCGAACGCGGGCGGTCGACTCCCTCCATGAGTTCTCTTTCTTGAGAGCTCCTGGCGCTCTGTTCTCTCTCTCCGGGGCTCACTTCCAGGCCGCTTGACGGGGTGTTCTGATCGGAGTGTTCTTGTCAATTATTTCCAACAAACACACGTAATTAGGCCTTAGTAATTGTCTTAGGTAATTACGAATTATCCGGCCTTATCAGTCAAGTTTGCCACAATCTTAAATTTTCTTATATATATATATATATATATATATATATATATATATATATATATATATATATATATATATATATATATATATATATATATAGTAGTTTAAGAGGATTTAATTCGAATTGGGTTACAAAAATTACCAAATTACTCAAGATTTAGACGAATTGGTGATCAGTTTAGTGTCATACCATAGAATCATACCATAGAATCATACCATAGAATCATAGAATAGAATTAGAGGAATTTAGAAGCCGGGGGAGCCGGTGGCTGAGCGGACAGAACACTGTACGCGTGATCCTGTGGTCCCGGGTTCGATCTCAGGCGCCGGCGAGAAACAATGGGCAGAGTTTCGTTCACCCTGATGCACCTGTTACCTAGCAGTAAAATAGGTACCTGGGAGTTAGACAGCTGTCACGGGCTGCTTCCTGTGTGTGTGTGGAAAAAAAAGAATTAGTAGTTAGTAACAGTTGATTGGTAGTTGAGAGGCGGGCCGAAAGAGCAAAGCTCAACCCCCGCAAGCACAACTAGATGAATACACCTCCAGGAAGCAGCCCGTAGCAGCTGTCTAAGTCAGAGGTACCTATTTACTGCTAGGTGAACAGACACATCAGGTTGAAGAAACTCTGCCCATTTGTTATAAATTACGACTTGGCACCTGCATTAGCTACCCGCTCTACCATTGGCTGATGAGATTAATGGGCGGGGTTTACCGCGTTCTTCCAAACACAAATCCGGATTTATGTTTTTTCTAGCTTAATTTTTTATCAATTCTCAATTCATTCCATTGAATGAATTCCATTGAATGATTGAAAGGACTATTCTCAAGTCGATTGTGACTTGTGACGTTTGAACAACATTTTTCTTAAAATTGTATTTAAATCATACCACCAATAAACAAAATACTTCAAGCTAAGTATCTAGTTGCTTGAATCAATTTCAGATAAATATTGTCGTTTTTTTTAAACATTTAAATACAAATCCGGATTTGCATAAGGACGACCTTCCGTGGAGCTCAGATCTCTCCAGACACAGTATCCGGATCCAGAGATTTTTCGTGGAACTGAAAATCCTTCGTCGGTTACCCCCCCCCCCCCACACCCCCCAAGCATAATCCGGATTTACCGTCCAAAAAAAAAAAAACGCCTTACGGATAAAAATCCAGATTACAATACTTTACATATGGGAGAGATAGAGAGAGAGGGGGGGGGAGAGAGAGAGAGAGAGAGAGACAGAGAGAGAGAGAGAGAGGCAGAGAAAGAGACAGACAGACAGACAGACAGACAGACAGACAGACAGACAGACAGACAGACAGACAGACAGACAGAGAGAGAACAGTTCATCACAGGTTTTGCACCATTAATCAGAGGAAACATGGAGGGTTCCCCACTCCCCCCCAGTCAAACTATTTACCCCCGGCTTGACCGTGATGGGTAATTAGTCAATCACTCGGTAGTTTGACGTGTGTGTTGTTGTTTACACGACTGCGTGTGATTGACACCTGTCAGACTGACAGGTGGCTTGATTACAGGTGAACCTCGCTGGTTAGTAGATTACAGGCCAGTCAGTCAGTCAGTCACCCTGGTAGATTACAGGCGATTCTCGCAGGTAGATTACAGGTAAAAACACATTTTCTCACGGTCACTGTGTGTGGATATCTTTCCCCCAGCCATCGATATGGTTTTTTTCACCTTTGTAATGTGTGCTTGAGACAGAGAGGAGATGAATTGGCTGTCAAACACCGCACCGTTGCTTGCTAACTATAAGGGGTCACCTGTGTACCCGCATGGCCCTCCCCCCTCACCTTTGTACCCCCCATGGGCCCCCCCCTCACCTCTGTAACCCCAGGTACCCACTGACATACCTGAGAGAAGACTTTTGAACAAAAGTGCCATTTGGAGAAAACTCTAAAATATATCGGTGGAAAAAAAAGTCAAGGATGCTGATAGAAAGTTTAACTGTGGAAAGCTTACTTGTTTAGCCTAGTCACCTCGCGGCCCAGTTAGAGACCGGGCCGCGGGGTTGACCAGAAGCTGCGTCAGTCTGCTGCTGCTGCTGCTGCTGCTGCTGCTGCTGCTGCTGCTGCTGCTGGCCCCAACGTCCCCTTTAAGGTCAGTTATTGGACACTGCATCTTGCGATTACTCGCGCGGCCGGTCGTTGGAGCTCTTATAGCTGGCACGGCGACTCTTTTGGTGCTGACAACACTGCTCGTCGTCCTGTAGGTGGCAACACTGCCAGTCGTCCTATAGGACAGAGGGAGAGAGACAGAACTGACAGGACACTTCCCACTGTCCTCTGCACTTCGTGTGTTCAGACAGAACTGTCGGTCTTTAAACAGACAGTTGGTGACGCCTCGCCGCGGTTGACCGCAGACCCGCAAACGCAGACACAAGCAAACAGATCCACAAACACATCCCCACAAACACAGCCCCCACAAACACATCCCCCACAAGCACCAACAGCAGAAGGGGAGGAAGCGCTCTAAGAATTCACTAAGGATCAGCACACAACACATGAAATATCTCTCTCTGAAGACAAGGACGCTCACAGCCCGGGATACCAGTAATGGGATTACATACGTGAATGAAATACTAATGTGGAGAGAGAGAGAGAGAGAGAGAGAGAGAGAGAGAGAGAGAGAGAGAGAGAGAGAGAGAGAGAGAGAGAGAGAGAAAGAGAGAGAGAGAGAGAGAGAAAGAGAGAGAGAGAGAGAGAGAGAGAGAGAGAGAGAGAGAGAGAGAGAGAGAGAGAGAGAGAGACAGAGAGACAGAGATGAAACAGATTGATTTCCACGATAAAACCCTTTGTTAAAGCAAGTACCATTTCTGCTACTTCCGCTACTATTTCTGCTACTTCTGCTGCTACTTTCGCTACTCCTGCTACTACTTCCGCTACCTGCGCTACTAGTAGTACCTCCAAACATAACACAACTCAAAACACAACACCAGCATCTCAATAATTACCATTTTATGGACATCATATTCTCGGCTTGGGTGTTTATGTAGCCCGGAGAAGTGGATTGAAGAGAGTGCCAAATCCCCTAAGATGCCTCAGGCGACGTTATCAGGTCCGCAACACGCCTTTATATACCCCATAAACCACCTTCATGCCTCCACCAGGGGGAAAAACTTCCCTCCCCCCCCCTGCGAAAATTGTGTTTCTGACATTGGCGGCGCCTCAATACACTACGGGGCTCACCATAGCCCGTGCTACTTGGAACTGTGTTACAGGTTGAGAATCTTTAATTTCAACAACAATAGCAGCGCCTCAACGTTCTTTTTTTTATTACAGTTTGAAGAAAATGCAAGAAAATGGGAAACTGTAAAGAAAATGGGAAGTCACGGGTTCAAAGAAAGTGGAGTTATACATGTTTAGAGAAAACGGAAATTCAGATTTAAGGAAGAGAAGTAGAGAATAATAGATCACATAGAAAATAAGGACATTTTTTTCATTGTCTATTCTCGCTGTCTTACTCCCAGGTGCCTATTTACTGCTAGGTGAACAGGGGGCATCAGGGTGAAAGAAACATTTTGCCCATTTGTCTCCGCCTCCACCGGGGATCGAACCCGGAACCTCAAGATTATGAATCCGAAACGCTGTCAACTCAGCTGTCAGGCGCCCATTGACATGTATGGGCTGTTGACATAAGGCAATTTGACATTTAGACGAATGATGATTTTCCTCTTTAGAAAAACTGAAAATTTTTAATTACTATAGAATCATTATATTTTTTTTAGATGCGAAAATTTTGTGAAATAACTATTTTCTTAAGAATTATTTTATTATTATTATTAATTATAATTATTATTTATTAAGCCAAATTTTCCTTTACAAAAAAAATACAAAATCACAATTTACTCCAAAAAAAATAAGACTTCGTATTTCTATTAAAATTTATTCTGAAGTTAAAAAAAATCAGGCTTTTTATAGACCAAATGAGACTTATTATTCATGTGATATTTAATCGAGATTTTTTTGATATTTAAAAATGTCAGTATTTGGAGAAGATAAGAATGCATCTTTACGGATTATGATAATAAAGATTTGAATTACGAAAATGATTTTTCTTGTTCTCTGATTTAAATGACATTTTATTATCCTATTTTTGCACAAAAGACTGACTTACAGTGGGTGTAAATGGGTGAGGAAGGAACACATAGTCAACACTTCGATCCCCTCCCATAACTCCCTCCCATTCATCTCTCCCAATTCCTTTCCCCTTGCCTACGGGGATCAACGTCCCCGCGGCCCGGTCTCTGACCAGGACTCCTGGTTGCTGGTGGACTGGTCAACCAGGCTGTTATCCTCATTAAACATATTATTTTCTATGCCCTCATTAAACGACCTGATTTACATCAAATTGAAGGTTTGTCGTGTCCATCACGTAGCCCACTCTAACAATCATCTCAAGTGCAAAAAAAACAAACTTGTCCGCATGTGCGTGCGTGCATGCACGCTAAAGTGTCATAGGTCAACACACTCAAATGCCAAGTTATCCAACCTCTTATATATATATATATATATATATATATATATATATATATATATATATATATATATATATCAGATGCCAGCAAGAATTGGAGAGTCCCTTGAACTCGAAGTGTATGTGTGTACTGAACTTTCCCCCCGAGGCCCTCTGTTGGTGGTGAGAGTGCTTCCATGGTGCCCCTCCCCCCCCTCCCCCCCTCCCCCAAGCGGGCTCAGTTTATATGATATTTAATGCAGATACCGGCAGAGTGTGTGTGTGTGTGTGTGTGTGTGTGTGTGTGTGTGTGTGTGTGTGTGTGTGTGTGTGTGTGTGTGTGTGTGTGTGTGTGTGTGTGTGTGTCTGCTGTAAGGCAGACTATGGATGAACCACTTGCGGGGGTTGAGCTCTGGCTCTTTAGTCCCGCCTCTCAACTGTCAATCAACTGGTGTACAGGTTCCTGAGCCTATTGGGCTCTATCATATCTACATTTGAAACTGTGTATAGAGTCAGCCTCCACCACATCACTTCCTAATGCATTCCATTTGTTAGCTACTCTGACACTGAAAAAGTTTTTGCTAATATCTCTGTGGCTCATTTCGGTACTCAGTTTCCACCTGTGTCCCCTAGTGCGTGTGCCCCTTGTGTTAAATAGCTTGTCTTTATCTACCCTATCAGTTCCTTTGAGAATCTTGTATGTGGTGATCATGTCCTCCATAATTCTTCTGTCTTCCAGCGACGTGAGGTTTAATTCCCGTAGTCTCTCCTCGTAGCTCATACCTCTCAGTTCGGGTACTAGTCTGGTGGCAAACCTTTGATTTTTTTTCGAGAGAAAAGGTGTGTGTGTGTGTGTGTGTATGTCTCTCTCTCTCTCTCTCTCTCTCTCTCTCTCTCTCTCTCTCTCTCTCTCTCTCTCTCTCTCTCTCTCTCTCTCTCTCTCTCTCTCTCTCTCTCTCTCTCACTCTCTCCCCCCCCCAACACCACCGCTTGTTCACAGAGGTAGTTGATAGTCGTGCTGATGTTTAAAGACGATGGCCCGCACCGGGAGTGCCTCTATCCTGGCATTGCCTCGCTAATGGTCGTATTGGCACCTGTTGGCCGTCAAGAGTGCCCACCACACAAGTGCCTGATGACCGCTTTTTGCTCATAGTGCCACAGTGCCCCCCCCCTCCCTCCCCCCCTCAGGGTCTGGCTCGTTAGAAAGCTTGGCTCTGGCACTCCGTGACAAACACAACCGTTGTGCCTAACTAGGAAGGCCAGTATCACTGGAGCTTTGTTACCAATACGTCGAAAATGCGTCGTGCTAGGTGACAGGACAGATTGACAGCCTAGCTGACTGAGTCTTGAGTTGTAATGGATTGTCTTATGACTGTCCACGGTGTTTGGACAGGTGCAGTACTTTACACTTGGTTTGAATGCAGCATCTCTCTCTCTCTCTCTCTCTCTCTCTCTCTCTCTCTCTCTCTCTCTCTCTCTCTCTCTCTCTCTCTCTCTCTCTCTCTCTCTCTCTCTCTCTCATATCAAATACTCCAACACATAAATACAGTCAAAAAAATATCACATTCTTATAGCTACTTTCATATATCATTTTTCTGTCCCGTCTACATTGTTGTTGTTTTAAAAAATTCTTTCATATTGAAGTATTATCTTGGGAGAGGAAGGTCTTTGTGGTGCTCCAAGTGAGCACACGAGGCCCGGGGCTCACCGGAGGGGCGCTCTATTGTGCTCTAAAATGGTTTAATTATACGGCCCTCCTACCTTCCACCAGGAGGGGGGCCGGGGGGGGGGTTCCTAGAGGGGGGTAAGGTTGTGTGTTGTTATTGTTAAAATACTTCAATGCCAGTTCAAACAACTTACAACTGTTGTTGAACTCGAACAACCTCCCCCCCCCTCTTCCTCTGAGCCTATTTAACTCTCCATCTCTCTCTCTCTCTCTCTCTCTCTCTCTCTCTCTCTCTCTCTCTCTCTCTCTCTCTCTCTCTCTCTCTCTCCTCATCTTGCTGTCTCTCCTCTTATGTGTTCTTTTCTCTGTCATTATCTTATTTTCTCTCACTAGTTGATTATATGTTAGGAGGCGGGATCCAAGAGCTGCAGCTTAGCCACCCCTCGAGCACAGGTATGTGGGGGCACAGCTAGGTGAGGACAACATGAACTCTTTGAAGGATCTTTGACCTCGTGTGTAACATGAAGCGGTTGGGCTCTCTCCTGGGAGCTGTTAGGTGCTGTCTCTCTCTCTCTTACTCTCTCTCTCTCTCTCTCTCTCTCTCTCTCTCTCTCTCTCTCTCTTACTCTCTCTCTCTCTCTCTCTCTCTCTCTCTCTCTCTCTCTCTCTCTCTCTCTCTCTCTCTCTCTCTCTCTCTCTCTCTCTCTCTCTCTCTCTCTCTCTTACTCTCTCCCTCTCTCTCTCTCTCTCTTACTCTCTCTCTCTCTCTCTCTCTCTCTCTCTCTCTCTCTCTCTCTCTCTCTCTCTCTCTCTCTCTCTCTCTCTCTCTCTCTTACTCTCTCTCTCTCTCTCTCTCTCTCTCTCTCTCTCTCTCTCTCTCTCTCTCTCTCGTGTATTCTGTTTGTCTTCAATTGTTTTGATAATGCGAATAATAGTGATGGAGATGGTGGTGATGGTGGTGATTGTGGTAGGGGTGGTGGTGGTTATCTTGTTATCAGATGAATTAAATTAGCAATTGTCAGGTGTCTGGCCAAGGTCTATCCTATCCTAACCTTTCCTAACCTATAGGATGGCTGCTCCATTCATCACTCAGGCTGCTCCATTCATCACACAGGCTGCTCTATTCATCACTCAGGCTGCTCCATTCATCACTCAGGCTGCTCTATTCATCACTCAGGCTGCTCCATTCATCACACAGGCTGCTCCATTCATCACACAGGCTGCTCCATTCATCACACAGGCTGCTCCATTCATCACTCAGGCTGCTCCATTCATCACTCAGGCTGTTCCATTCATCACTCAGGCTGCTCCATTCATCACACAGGCTGCTCCATTCATCACTCAGGCTGTCCATTCATCACACAGGCTGTCCATTCATCACACAGGCTGTCCATTCATCACACAGGCTGTCCATTCATCACTCAGGCTGCTCCATTCATCACACAGGCTGCTCCATTCATCACACAGGCTGTCCATTCATCACACAGGCTGCTCCATTCATCACACAGGCTGCTCCATTCATCACACAGGCTGTCCATTCATCACACAGGCTGCTCCATTCATCACACAGGCTGCTCCATTCATCACTCAGGCTGCTCCATTCATCACACAGGCTGCTCCATTCATCACTCAGGCTGTCCATTCATCACACAGGCTGTCCATTCATCACACAGGCTGCTCCATTCATCACACAGGCTGCTCCATTCATCACACAGGCTGTCCATTCATCACACAGGCTGTCCATTCATCACACAGGCTGTCCATTCATCACTCAGGCTGCTCCATTCATCACTCAGGCTGTCCATTCATCACACAGGCTGTCCATTCATCACACAGGCTGTCCATTCATCACACAGGCTGTCCATTCATCACTCAGGCTGTCCATTCATCACACAGGCTGCTCCATTCATCACACAGGCTGCTCCATTTATCACACAGGCTGTCCATTCATCACACAGGCTGTCCATTCATCACACAGGCTGTCCATTCATCACACAGGCTGCTCCATTCATCACTCAGGCTGTCCATTCATCACTCAGGCTGTCCATTCATCACACAGGCTGCTCCATTCATCACACAGGCTGTCCATTCATCACACAGGCTGTCCATTCATCACACAGGCTGCTCCATTCATCACTCAGGCTGTCCATTCATCACTCAGGCTGTCCATTCATCACACAGGCTGCTCCATTCATCACACAGGCTGTCCATTCATTAAAAGTTCCCTCTGCTCAGTGAGTTATTATGTGAATTGTTCGTATTTTTTCACTTACCAATTTAATGTTTAAAATGCAAATATCTTTAATTATAAAGAATTTCTTTCTAGTTGTTAAAATGGATTCAGCGAGGTAGCTTTATCAGTCTCTGTCTGTCTGTCTGTCTGTCTCTCTCTCTCTCTCTCTCTCTCTCTCTCTCTCTCTCTCTCTCTCTCTCTCTCTCTCTCTCTCTCTCTCTCTCTCTCTCTCTCTCTCTCTCTCTGTCTCTCTCTCTCTCTCTGTCTCTCTCTCTCTCTCTGTCTCTCTCTCTGTGTCTGTCTCTCTCTCTCTCTCTCTCTCTCTCTCTCTCTCTCTCTCTCTCTCTCTCTCTCTCTCTCTCTCTCTCTCTGTCTCTCTCTCTCTCTCTGTCTCTCTCTCTCTCTCTCTCTCTCTCTGTCTCTCTCTCTCTCTCTCTCTCTCTCTGTCTCTCTCTCTGTCTCTCTCTCTCTCTCTCTCTCTCTCTCTCTCTCTCTCTCTCTCTCTCTCTCTCTCTCTCTCTCTCTCTCTCTCTCTCTCTGTCTCTCTCTCTCTCTCTCTCTCTCTCTCTCTCTCTCTCTCTCTCTCTCTCTCTCTCTCTCTCTCTCTCTCTCTCTCTCTCTCTCTCTGTCTCTCTCTCTCTCTCTCTCTCTCTCTCTCTCTCTCTCTCTCTCTCTCTGTCTCTCTCTCTCTCTCTCTCTCTCTCTCTCTCTCTCTCTCTCTCTCTCTCTCTCTCTCTCTCTCTCTCTCTCTCTCTCTCTCCTCTCTCTCTCTCTCTGTCTCTCTCTCTCTCTCTGTCTCCTCTCTCTCTCTCCGTTGAGTGTTCACATCCAGCTCATAATCTACGACATTGATCTCTAAACACAGAAAACTAAAGGACCAAATTTACTTGAATGATCTTCGCTTTTTCCGCTAGACCGAAGACCTTCGACCAGCAGGATTCTCGCTCTTATCTACCAGCGATTTTGGGGCGAATTTGGCGTGAACGTCGGCGCCTCGCTTACTGTGACTGGACCCATAGATTCTGACCGTTACGGAGTGGCGAATTTAGGTCGAATTTCGCATGCGGCTGTGTATTTTGGTGATTTATGAGCTGTGGGAGGAAGAGGAAGAGAGTGAGAGAGAGGGAGAGTGGGAGGGGGAGAGGGAGGGAGAGTGGGAGGGGGAGAGGGAGGGAGAGTGGGACGGGTAGAGGGAGGGAGAGTGGGAGGGGGAGAGGGAGGGAGAGTGAAGGATTTTCCATCGGTAACCTAACCTTCTCTCCTACCCCACTTGGAGGGTCGGCTTTCTGGTGAGAGAGGGAGTGAGGGAGAGTGAAAGAGAGAGGGAGGGAGAGAGGGAGGGAGGGAGAGGGAAGAGTGAGAGAGGAGAGAGGGAGAGAGAGAGAGCAAGAAGGTTGGAATTCTTTTAATGTTTGAGTGTTGGAAGCTATGCGGGCTTCGAACCCCGGCCAGGCTGACTGACTGGCTGGCCTGTGATAGGCCTGTCCGTCTGACTGATCTCTCCCCCCTCCCCCCTCCTTCCCCTCCCCCTCCCTGGTAAGATTAAAAGCTCTCAGATCCTATTTTCCACGGGAATCCACCAATACGTTAAATATTCGACGTATTATTTCAATATTGATGCACCGAAATATTTTGACGTTTTCAGAACGTCAGCCTCGATAGGCTATCAGGTGGGTTGCATGGGGTTGGTACACTGCAGAACAGCCTGGTTGAACAGTTGCTGTTTTATCTGCTACAGCTGTTGTCGCTGTTGGTAATACAGCTACTGTATCTGATGGTGCAACTGCAGCTGTCAGTGTTAAGCTCTCGTCATTGTTAGGCTTAACCAACCCCTCCTTAAAACCCCCTCCCCCCCCTTCCCTCCCCTAATCTCCCCCTCCCTCTCCTTTCTTGTGTTACCCCAAGAAGTAACTAAATAAGGCGCTAAGGAGAGCAGCAAAACACCGTCCACCATATGATCAGACAATCCAGGAGCTCCACGAACTCCTGAACACACAGCCACTAAACATGAGACTGCAGCACCAAGCCATCAGGGTGTGGAACACCATCGAAATGTTAGAGGACCCAATGTTAGGTTACTCCAAGATGAGACGCCCCGCTCCCACACCTGGTGGAAGTGGGGAGCGAATCTGAACCTGGGGCCAGATTCACGAAGCAGTTACCCAAGTACTTACGAACCTGGGGTCAGATTCACGAAGCAGTTACGCAAGTACTTACGAACCTGGGGCCAGATTCACGAAGCAGTTACGCAAGTACTTACGAACCTGGGGCCAGATTCACGGAGCAGTTACGCAAGTACTTAAGAACCTGGGGCCAGATTCACGAAGCAGTTACGCAAGTAATTACGAACGTGTACATCTTTCCTCAATCTTTGACGCCTTTGGTCACATTTATTAAACAGTTTACAAGCATGAAAACTTGCCAATCAACTGTTGTTATTGTTATAACAAGCCTCCTGGTGCTTCGCAGCTCATTAACTGTTTAATAATTGTAAACAAAGCCGTCTAGACTGAGGAAAGATGTAAAGGTTCCTCAAATGACTGGGTAAATACTGACGCATCCTGGCCCCCCTGGTGGTTCAATCAGAAAATATATCCTGAACCTTATTTTTCATAAGTGTATTGATACGGTCTCTCATCAAGCCGCCTGGTTGGTGGTCTGATCAACCAGGCTGTTAGATGCCGTAACTCGCAGCTTGACGTACGAGTCATGCAGTCAGGATGATCAGGTCGCCTTTGGAGGTGATTAGCGAGGGTATACCTTTGGGGTATCTTGAGACAAGCGTTCGAGTAATTGAACCTAGGGTGAAGAGGCACAGTGCCACAAGAGAGGCACTGTGCCACAAGAGGAGAGACACAGTGCCACAAGAGGAGAGACAGAGTGCCACAACAGGAGAGACACAGTGCCACAAGAGGACAGAAACAGTGCCACAAGAGGACAGACACAGTGCCACAAGAGGAGAGACACAGTGCCACAAGAGGAGAGACACAGTGCCACAACAGGAGAGGCACAGTGCCACAATAGTAATTTAGGAACTAGTATCAGGCTCGACACGGCCTCTTCTCTCTCTCTCTCTCTCTTTCTCTCTCTCTCTCTCTCTCTCTCTCTCTCTCTCTCTCTCTCTCTCTCTCTCTCTCTCTCTCTCTCTCTCTCTCTCTCTCACTCTCTCTCTCTCTCTCTCTCACTCTCTCTAGAGAGAGTAACAAGAATGGTTGATTAGAGAAAGTAACAATTAAACTACAATTGAAACCATTAAATGAAGTCCCAAAGGAGACAAAAGACTACCGCCCATTACTGAAATTAAAACCTAAAATATTTCTCATTTGGAAAATTCAAAGCCCCCTTAAAAAATCGCTGCTAACATTGGGATCTGGCCTAAGGGGTGAGGAACCATTCACTAAGGGGTTATACGAAGGTGAGGGAAGTGCTGAGTATACTCATTAGTGAGTTATTCATGAGTGTAATTAGCACCAATTACAGGTAACTTCCGTCTTAGATTACCCCTCCCCCCCCCTTTCCAGCTGACCTGCTAATGGTACCTCTTAGGGGCCAGATTCACGAAGCACTTATGCAAGCACTTACGAACCTGGGGCTAGATTCACGAAGCAGTTACGCAAGTACTTACGAACCTGGGGCTAGATTCACGAAGCAGTTACGCAAGTACTTACGAACCTGGGGCTAGATTCACGAAGCAGTTACGCATGTACTTACGAACCTGGGGCTAGATTCACGAAGCAGTTACGCAAGCACTTGCGAACCTGTGCTACATCTTGTCTCAATCTTTGGCGGCTTTGTTTACAATTATTAAACAGTTAATGAGCTCCGAAGCACCAGGAGGCTTGTTATAACAATAACAACAGTTGATTGGCAAGTTTTCATGATTGTAAACTGTTTAATAAATGTAACCAAAGCCGTCAAAGATTGAGGAAAGATGTACACGTTCGTAAGTGCTTGCGTAACTGCTTCGTGAATCTGGCCCCCCAGACCTTTTAACCTCTCCACTTGACTCTCTCATTTAGTTTAGTCTCGGCTCTTGTTTATTCTGTCCCCCATTTTCTTTGTATCCTCTCTAATTAATCCCGTTTTTTATTGCCACACACACATGTTTTATGTTGGTATCTTTGCTTGTTTCACCTGACAGGTGTTTTTATCGTCTCGTGTTCCGCCAGACTTAAGGCAGTTGTTTTTCCTATCTTGTTATTTCCTACAATTTCATTAACACGTGTTTTCTTTTCTTTCAATTTTGGTGTTTTTTTCCGGCAGGTGGAGCTCCGTCTTGACTCTTGAGGCACAAAGGTTTCTCAGAGCTGGAGCAAGGCTCTGCTCTGGGTAAATAAGAGGTTGGGGGGGTCTTCCTTGGGGTCCCCCAGCTCGTGGGGTCCCCAGCTCGTGGGGTCAGCAGTTGGTGGGGTCCCCAGCTCGTGGGGTCCCCAGCTCGTGGGGCCCCCAGCTCGTGGGGTCCCCAGCTCGTGGGGTACCCAGCTCGTGGGGTCCCCAGCTCGTGGGGTACCCAGCTCGTGGGGTCCCCAGCTCGTGGGGTACCCAGCTCGTGGGGTCCCCAGCTCGTGGGGTACCCAGCTCGTGGGGTACCCAGCTCGTGGGGTCAGCAGTTGGTGGGGTCCCCAGCTCGTGGGGTCCCCAGCTCGTGGGGTCAGCAGTTGGTGGGGTCCCCAGCTCGTGGGGTCCCCAGCTCGTGGGGTCAGCAGTTGGTGGGGTCCCCAGCTCGTGGGGTCCCCAGCTCGTGGGGTCAGCAGTTGGTGGGGTCCCCAGCTCGTGGGGTCCCCAGCTGGTTATCTTCGTTTTTATTGGTGGTCGCAAAAGTGCAATTTCAATCAACATTATTACTTGGATTGTATCTGGTTGATGGGGTTCTGGGAGTTCTTCTACTCCCCAAGCCCGGCCGAGGCCAGGCTTGATTTGTTGAGAGTTTGGTCCACCAGGCTGTTGATGCTTGGAGCGGCCCGTAGGCCTACACATATACCCACTACAGCCCGGTTGGTCCGGTACTTCTTGGAGAAAACTATCTAGTTTCCTCTTGAAGATGTCCACGGTTGTTCCGGCAATATTTCTGATGCTCGCTGGGAGGACGTTGAACAACCGCGGACCTCAGGGGCCAGATTTACGATAGCACTTACGCAAACACTTACGAACCTGTACATCTTTTCTCAATCTTTGGCGGCTTTGTTTACAATTATTAAACAGTTAATGAGCTCCGAAGCACCAGGAGGCTGTTTATAACAATAACAACAGTTGAATGGCAAGTTTTCATGCTTGTAAACTGTTTAATAAATGTAACCAAAGCCGTCAAAGATTGAGGAAAGATGTACACGTTCGTAAGTGCTTGCGTAAGTGCTTTCGTGAATCTGGCCCCTGATGTTTATACCGTGTTCTCTCTCTCTCTCTCTCTCTCTCTCTCTCTCTCTCTCTCTCTCTCTCTCTCTCTCTCTCTCTCTCTCTCTCTCTCTCTCTCTCTCTCTCTCTCTCTCTCTCTCTCTCTCACACACACACACACACACACACACACACACACACCTTCTCTTTAGCTTCTTTCCACATCCTGTCCTCTCTCTGTCACCCTCCTGCTTCCCGTCTCACTCTTAAATTGGGCTGCCAGTGCCACAAACTACCCAGGAGAAGGTTGGCACCCCCAAGCGACGGTACTCAGGTCACTGGGTGCCGGGAGTGCCAGCCGCTGTCCGCCTTGTTCCTAATCTCACCATCTTCCCCGACTGAAGAATGTGTGTGGGGGTCTTAACTCTGCTGTTGTTTGGGTTGGTTTCTCTGCTGTTGGTCTGGGTTGGCGTTCGATGCTCGCTCCGAACTGGTTGGGGTGATGATTGATGATTGATGAAGATTAAGCCACCCAAAAGGTGGCACGGGCATGAATAGCCCGTAAGTGGTGGCCCTTTTGAGCCATCTGTGGAGATCTGTGGAGGTGCGACTGCACCCTGCGTGACGGGAGATGTCTCCCGTGGTTGGGGTGATACGTAGGTGATTGATAAAGATTAAGCCACCCAAGAGGTGGCACGGGCATGAATAGCCCGTAAGATACGTAGGTGTTCATGGAACTATGCGTTTGGCTTGTCTGTAGGGGTCAGGTGGACTTTAGAATCTTATATGTCGTT
Source organism: Procambarus clarkii (assembly GCF_040958095.1). Classification (NCBI taxonomy): domain Eukaryota; kingdom Metazoa; phylum Arthropoda; class Malacostraca; order Decapoda; family Cambaridae; genus Procambarus; species Procambarus clarkii. The sequence goes on from NC_091162.1 coordinate 12,899,193, forward strand.
ATCATGTCTATCCTGGTGTTTTTTTTTCGTCTAGTGTAGTGAAGTCCAGGTTTCTTAGATCACCAATTGCGTAAATGATTGTTAACCAAGTGATTGGGGGCGTGGGGGGGGGGGGTCCCAGCCTGCTAATAGGAGTGAGCAGTCGTCTGCTCCTGTACCCTCCTGTGTAAAAAACTTCTTCCTGTGCTTCCTGTAGAGTGCCTCCTGTACTCACCTAGTTGTGTTTGCGGGGGTTGAGCTCTGGTTCTTTGGTCCCGCCTCTCAACCGTCAATTAACTTGTATACTGCCTCCTGTGTAGTGCCTCCTGTGTAGAGTGCCTCCTGTAGAGTGCCTCGTGTGTAGTGCCTCCTGTGTAGTGCCTCCTGTGTAGAGTGCCTCCTGTAGAGTGCCACGTGTGTAGTGCCTCGTGTGTAGTGCCTCGTGTGTAGTGCCTCCTGTAGAGTGCCTCCTGTAGAGTGCCTCCTGTAGAGTGCCTCCTGTAGAGTGCCTCCTGTGTCAAACACACCCGTATCTACCTGCGCAATCTCCTCTCGCCTAATGCGTCGCCTTTCTTACGGAGTTCATCAAACCGTTACAAATTGCGACGTATTAGTACACCTTAAAGCACCCTGATATTGACGCTTGCTGTGGATTGGCCTCGATTGGTTAATTGGCTTCGGTACGTTCCGGCTCACGTCCAAACAGTCATATTTGTTACGTTCCTGGCTTGGGCAGAACACACATATATATATATATATATATATATATATATATATATATATATATATATATATATATATATATATATATATATATATATATATATATATATATATACTTATATTTCTTATATGTATACGCTAATTAATCCGAGTAATCTGTCGTCAATTAATTAATTACAATACAACCGCAAATCGATAATTAATAATTTTTTCTTTTTTTTTTCTTTCTAGGTAAGAAAGAGGGGGGGGAGGAGGAGTCAGCGCAGGTGAACGAAAAGTCCACCAATCAGAACGCGGCGACCTTTTGTGGTTCGTCCAATGATAAACGCCTCTTGTGTGGCCCCACCTGTGATTGGCTGGAAGGTTTGTGTTATGATCCCTCTCTCTCTCTCTCTCTCTCTCTCTCTCTCTCTCTCTCTCTCTCTCTCTGTCTCTGTCTCTCTCTGTCTCTCTCTCTCTCTCTCTCTCTCTCTCTCTCTCTCTCTCTCTCTCTCTCTCTCTCTCTCTCTCTCTCTCTCTCTCTCTCTCTCTCTCTCTCTCTCTCTCTCTCTCTCTCTCTCTCTCTCTGTCTCTCTCTGTCTCTCTCTCTCTCTCTCTCTCTCTCTCTCTCTCTCTCTCTCTCTCTCTCTCTCTCTCTCTCTCTCTCTCTCTCTCTCTCTCTCTCTCTCTCTCTCTCATGCATAAACTCATCAGCATCAGAATAATCTCTTATTATCACTATCATCATCAATCATCATCAAGGGAGAAATGTTTTTTTTTTAAATATAGATATCATGTATATATCATTCTGGCCCAATTTTCCCGTTATCGTGCCCCTAGTTAATAAGATTTTTAGCCACAATTAATGTCAGTTGTTATCATTAGCAGTTTGATCAATTAAGTGAACTTAAACTGAAGAGTGACTAGTTATTTTATTCTTGAGGAAGGGTGAGGGTGGGACCCTACGATAACGAGTCCAGAGCGCTGTCTACTCAGCTATCAACCCCACCCACCCTAGTGTGTGTGTGTGTGTGTGTGTGTGTGTGTGTGTGTGTGTGTGTGTGTGTGTGTGTGTGTGTGTGTGTGTCAGGGTACTGCTATCAATTAGAGAGACGTCTAACAGCGCAAAAGTATTAGACTCCATTAATTCTGGCGGGAGTTGTCAATTTCCATTTGCGTCCCCTCGTTCTGTTAGCCGTCTGCTGTTCTCCATGTTGGTCCATATTCGCGAATACTTTGTATGTTGTGGTCATGTCTCCTCTGGTTTCATGCTGGCATATCTGGACTTTCCATGAAGGTATCTTTGGACCTTCCATGCAGGCATCTCTGGACTTTCCATACTAGCAGGTCTGGACTTTCCAACGCTGGCATTGTATGTTCAAGCAAATTGTATGTAAACAGTTGAATATTGTGGAGACTTTCAGGTGAATGAGATTAAATGTGTGTGTGTGTGTGTGAGCCTGAGATAGGTCGCAGGTAAACACAAGAGCCCTTGTATTAAACGCTGGTGTATACAATGTATACAAGATGAGCCCTCAGACACTACACACACCTTTGTGTGTGTGTGTGTATGTGTATGGTGGCGTGTGTGTGTGTGTGTGTGTGTGTGTGTGTGTGTGTGTGTGTGTGTGTGTGTGTGTGTGTGTGTGTGTGTGTGTGTGTGTGTATGGTGGCGTGGGTGTGTGTGTGTGTGTGTGTGTGTGTGTGTGTGTGTATGGTGGCGTGGGTGTGTGTGTGTGTGTGTGTGTGTGTGTGTGTGTGTATTGTGGCGTGGGTGTGTGTGTGTGTATGGTGGCGTGGGTGTGTGTGTGTGTGTGTGTGTGTGTGTGTGTGTGTGTGTGTGTGTGTGTGTGTGTGTGTGTGTGTGTGTGTGGTGTGTGTGTGTAGACTGTGTATGGTTAGGGAGCCGGTCGGCCGAGCGGACAGCACGCTGGACTTGTGATCCTGTTGTCCTGTGTTCGATCCCAGGCGCAGGCGAGAAACAATGGGCAGAGTTTCTTTCACCCAATGTCCCCTGTTACCTAGCAGTAAAATAGGTACCTGGGTGTTAGTCAGCTGTCACGGGCTGCTTCCTGGGGGTGGAGGCCTGGTCGAGGACCGGGCCGCGGGGACACTAAAAAGCCCCGAAATCATCTCAAGATAACCCTCAAGATAACCCCTTACTGACATTACATTTACCCCCCAAAAGCTCTGCCGAGGTCCCTTCCCCTCAGTGAGGAGGAAGGAAGGCACGTGAAGGGGGTGACCTGGGAGTGAAGGGGGCGGCCAGTGTTTACCGTCGCCATTGACGGCTGGTCTCCCGTGCCCTTGAAGACCTCCTTGTGTTATTAATATCCCCCGGCGGCGTCTCTCGACCCCCGGCCCGGCTTTTGCCAGTTTCCGCTCGCTCTGTGTCACTCCCGCGGGTCGTCGACGGGTCACTCGTTCCTTCCGTGTCACTCGCTTGTTGTCAGAGGTCAGAGGTCACCTGCTCCTCGCTATCTGAACCACTGATCTCCTGTTCCCCCCCCCCCCCCACTCAACCACTTGGGCTGGACGGTAGAGCGACGGTCTCGCTTCATGCAGGTCGGCGTTCAATCCCCGACCGTCCAAGTGATTGGGGCACCATTCCTTTCCCCCCGTCCCATCCTAAATCCTTATCCTGACCCCTTCCCAGTGCTATATAGTCGTAATGGCTTGGCGCTTTCCCTTGATAATTCCTTCCTTCCCCCCCCCCTCCCCCCTCTCACTGGATGGTTGAACCCGAGTTCGTATGGTCTTCACCTGTATATAGCGGCCCACTGCCTTGCTATAACGGCTGGCACTTTGATTTACCGACCACCTCTCTGCCTGTTGCCTCTGCAGGGTCCGTCTTCGTCAAGGTACGAACGCAGGATGGAGAAATATGATGTTGGGAGGCGAACGAACCGCAGAAACTATGAGAAAACCCTTGGAGTAGTTGGGGGATCGAACTTGGGTATACCCTGACGCGCGTCTTAAACCCCCTCCCCCTCCCCCCCCTGGGATCACGACATGTAAAAGGCTAACGAGTCGTTTGGACTCGTTAACCGAGCGAGTCCAAAAGTCCAGGACTTTTGGAGGGGTAAAATGATAGTGGTGATAAGCCAGAGAGAAGAGAAAGACGGTAATATCAGCAACACTGACAGCCACAGAGGGACCGAATCAAATCAAACAAAAAAACATTAGGCCAGAAAGCACAGAGCAGTTGCTTGCACGTTTAAGATCAGACATGCAAATGAGCGCAACAGCAATTAAAAAGCTGTATCTATATAAATATATAGACACAAAAAGGCATATGGAAACATGACACCACAAAATGTGTCTTTGCACATCACAGAAAATGCTGGAATATGTTAAGGAAAGGAACTCATCTTTATAGAAGAGAGTGAAGATAACTTCACCTTCAGCTATCATGCACACTCTCACTTTGAGAGAGAGAGAGAGAGAGAGAGAGAGAGAGAGAGAGAGAGACAGACAGACAGACAGACAGACAGACAGACAGACAGACAGACAGACAGACAGACACTGCAATAGTACAGATGTGAGGTCCCCAGTGTCGAATATTATCTTCCTTGGAGGCTTCAGTCTTCCCATTTTTAGAAGGAGAATATCAAACAATAACATTATAATATAAACCTATCTAGAAACACCCCCATTCAGTGGTCAAAGAACTACTTAGATTTTGCGACAAAAACACATCGTTTAAGCAACAGAAAACAGAGCCAACAAGGAATGAAAATCCTCTCGATCTTCACAATCAACTAAGAAATAATCACAGACTTTACAATCTCAGATAACACAAACCACAAGCTCCTTGTGTGTCAAACGAATTTCAAACTAACATCGATACCCCGTAATAGGTCCTAAAAGGATTAACAACCCAGCAGAGTTATTGAATCAATTCGACTTTAACAATGAGAGGATTGACTGGGGGAGAAAATTATAGAACTTGAAAACATCCAATATGGAACTTGTACTTAAGGACCAAAATTCCCACGCAAAGAATAGGACTATTGACGGACCAATCCGCTATCGGGATTATTGTAGGCCTAAAGGTGCTTGGCCTGGCTTGAGGGGGGGGGGGGAAGAGAGGGACTCCTAGAACCCACGCCACGTATGTTCTAGGTAGCGGCCACCACCTTCATATAGCGGCCGAGGCCTCTCTGTACTCGGCCACCACCTTCATATAGCGGCCGAGGCCTCTCTGTACTCGGCCACCACCTTCATATAGCGGCCGAGGCCTCTCTGCACTCGGCCACCACCTTCATATAGCGGCCGAGGCCTCTCTGCACTCGGCCACCACCTTCATATAGCGGCCGAGGCCTCTCTGTACTCGTCCACCACCTTCATATAGCGGCCGAGGCCTCTCTGTACTCGGCCACCACCTTCATATAGCGGCCGAGGCCTCTCTGCACTCGGCCACCACCTTCATATAGCGGCCGAGGCCTCTCTGCACTCGGCCACCACCTTCATATAGCGGCCGAGGCCTCTCTGTACTCGGCCACCACCTTCATATAGCGGCCGAGGCCTCTCTGTACTCGGCCACCACCTTCATATAGCGGCCGAGGCCTCTCTGTACTCGGCCACCACCTTCATATAGCGGCCGAGGCCTCTCTGTACTCGGCCATCACCTTCATATAGCGGCCGAGGCCTCTCTGTACTCGGCCACCACCTTCATATAGCGGAACGTATAACTGGTGTATTATATACGGGGTCCACTGTATCTATAATGTGGGATGTTGTGATGGGTAACTCTGCCTTTGCTTGCTTGTAATATCCGGAGCATATGGACTCTGATGAGCCCGGAGCATATGAACTCTGATGAGCCCGGAGCATATGAACTCTGATGAGCATGGTATAATATAAGGGCCATTGGCCTTTGTGTGTATTCACCTACTTGTATTCACCTAGTTGTGCTTGTGGGGGTTGAGCTCTGCTCTTTCGGCCCGCCTCTCAACTGTCAATCTATCAACTGTTACTAACTACTATTTTTTTTCACACACACACACACGCACACACACACACTCCCAGGAAGCAGCAGCCCGTGGCGGCTGTCTAACTCCCAGGTACCTGTTTACTGCTAGGTGAACAGAGGCATCAGATGTAAGAAACTTTTCATTTTTTTAGTTCTCTAACCCATCAGTGGTTGAAAATAAGTTAAGGAAAACTTGTTATTCAATCAAGGACTTTGTTGAGGTTATCTTGAGATGATTTCGGGGCTTTAGTGTCCCCGCGGCCCGGTCCTCGACCAGGCCTCCGCCCCCAGGAAGTAAGGGGGGTAGAAATAGCCTAAGCTACTCTAACCCTTTGAGATGTATTTATTGCTTATCTCAATAAACATACTTGAACTTGAACCCAGGAAGCAGCCCGTGACAGCTGACTAACACCCAGGTACCTATTTTACTGCTATATTCATCAATGTTGTATATTGATGAATCAACTGGGAAAGTGTATATGTAGATTACTATAATGACATAAGGGTGACATTATTAGCATTGTACTCATGTTGATTATAATGAGAAAAGTTGATCATTGTAATGAGAATCATTATTGGTAAAGTCAGGCGGATCATTTCTCTCTCTCTCTATGTTTCATCCTTTCATCGTCCTCTCTCTCTCTCTCTCTCTCTCTCTCTCTCTCTCTCTCTCTCTCTCTCTCTCTCTCTCTCTCTCTCTCTCTCTCTCTCTCTCTCTCTCTCTCTCTCTCTCTCTCCTTTCCCTTCTTCTTGCCCCTTCCTCTTCTCTGGGAAGGATGTGTCTCCCCTCTCTCTCCCCCCCCCCAGGCTATATTTAAACTCCCCACGACCCGTGACACCCCCCCCTCCTCTCTCTCTTTTTCTCTTTCTCTCTCTTTTTCTCTCTCTCTCTCTTTCTCTCTCTCTCTCTCTCTCTCTCTCTCTCTCTCTCTCTCTCTCTCTCTCTCTCTCTCTCTCTCTCTCTCTCTCTCTCTCTCTCTCTCTCTCTCTCTCTCTCCCACAGGCTTGTGTGTAATACACACACACACACGCGCCCAAGCATGTGGGCATGTGTGTGTGTGTGTGTGTGTGTGGCAAACTTGAAGGCTGACTTAAAGGCTGACTTAAGAGAGCACAAAAGAGGTGTTCAGTCTACAGACACAATCACTGTGCTCCTCGTGTCATCTTAGGGGCTCCTAATCATCCTATAGATTGGTCTTCTAAACTAATCTGTCCCTGCCTCTGCTCTTCTCAGATCCTGTCGTGACTAATCTGCTCTCATACACAACATGGCCCAACGTGTTCTCCTACACCTTAGTCCTGTTAGTGTTAGTGATGACTGTTAACTGTCTCAGTAGTAGCCATCCATCAGTCTCAGGAGTGGCCTCTCCAGGGGGACTAGCTAAGCCAGGGTAGGTTGATACAGTGGAGAAGGTGTTACCCATGCAGCAGGGTCCCCTCTCTTCACGGGGTCAAAAGTCTCCAAATCAGCCGAAATTTACCTGTCTCAGTACACAGGTAAATCCTCTCACCACCTTAACAATCGTCTTCTACCTTATCTTAGCTCCTCCAGCCTCTCTCTCTCTCTCTCTCTCTCTCTCTCTCTCTCTCTCTCTCTCTCTCTCTCTCTCTCTCTCTCTCTCTCTCTCTCTCTCTCTCTCTCTCTCTCTCCTCCTGAGTGAGGGAGGGGGAGGGGATGTGACACCGACCTCCCTGAGGGTATCAGAGCCAGTGACGTCACACCAGCTGGTGCCCCACAGTGCCAAGTAATCCTAGGGCGCCCCTTAACAGCTCTCTCTCTCTCCCCCCCCTCCTCTCACTCTCACCCCGGCACCCTCCTGGCACTGATCGTGGTACAGGTACCAAGGTGCATGTACCTCTACACGGTACAGGGGGGGGGGGGAAGATGAGTAAGAAAGTAGCTTTTGTTCTGCTGAGAGAGAGAGAGAGAGAGAGAGAGAGAGAGAGAGAGAGAGAGAGAGAGAGAGAGAGAGAGAGAGGAAGGATAACTAGCCTAGATCTATTCTTATCCATTTTCCCCTATCCCTTTGTCCCCATCTGTCCCATCCCTTTTACTTGTTCTTTGTCACCTCTCTTTCTTTTTCTGTCTCATCTGTTCCTCTCCTCTATGTATCATTTACCCTTTTTCTTGTGCTCCTCTCAACTGTTATCTCCTACCCCTCAAAATCGTCCGTTCCTTCTTGCTTCGTTAATTTTCTGTTCTCTCTCCGGGACGACCGGGCCGCGGGGTCGCTGAGCCCCGAAATCACCTCAAGGTAACCTCAAGGTAAGGTAACCTGCTGGGGGTTCCAGCCCGGTGGCCATAGCTAGTTAAACACAAGGCCAAGTTAAAGAAGATTCTGAGGTATGCCACCAGACTGGTTCCGGAACTGAGAGGTGTGAGATACGAAGAAAGGCTATGGGTGCTGAACCTCACGTCCCTGGAAGACAGAAGAGTAAGACATGATCACTACCTACAAAATTCTGAAGGGGAATTGACAGGATGCGACAAAGACAAACTCTTTAACACGGGTGGAACGCGAACAAGGGGACACAGGTGGAAGCTGAGTACCCACATGAGCCACAGAGACATTAGAAATAATTTTTTCAGTGTCAGAGTAGTTAGTAACTGGAATGCATTAGGCAGTGATGTGGTGGAGGCTGACTCCATACACAGTTTCAAATGTAGATATGATAGAGCCCAGTAGGCTCAGGAATCTGTACACCTGTTGATTAACAGTTGAGAGGCGGGACCAAAGAGCCGGAGCTCAACCCCCAGACAAGTACAGCTAGATAAGCGCACACACCCATCATCATAAAGTCAATATCTACAAGAATAAAACATAATTAAAAGTTGATTTATGGCACAAAAGACGGTTTAGAAATTTTGTGTTGGACAGCGGGTCTGGGGTCATAAACCTGGGGTTTAGGACCATTTCTGGCCCACGGATTACAGCGGACCCGCGTCATTTACCGCAGAGTTAGGTATATTAGCGCCTGACATACTCAGATATACTCTCTTATTTACGGGGCAGAGCGCAGGGATTACTGACATACCTCCGGGTATATCGCGCGGCTCATGTGGCCATTTTAGTATAGGAGAGAGAGAGAGAGAGAGAGAGGGGGAGAGAGTCTCTCTCTCTCTCTCTCTCTCTCTCTCTCTCTCTCTCTCTCTCTCTCTCTCTCTCTCTCTCTCTCCCTCTCTCTCCCTCTCCCCTCCAACTTCTCTTCATATTCTACTTTCCTTCTTACCCTTCCTTTTATTATTCTCATCTTCTACTACTTCCTTTTTTGCATTATTCTCCAATTTCTTTCTCCACCTTCTTATCAGCGTCCACCTCGATATCTTCACTTCAGTCCCTCTTTTCCGTCTTAATTACCTCGTTATCTCCATTGCTTCTTCCTTTCCTGAAGATCTTTCTCTCTCTCCCTTTCTCTCGCCGTCTCTCCCTTCCTCCCAATCCCCATTTTTGTTCTCACTCTCTCTATTCTCTTCCCTCATTTTCTTCCAAAGTTCCTTCTTCTCCTCCGCCTCCTTCTTCTCCTCCGCCTCCTTCTTCTCCTCCTCCTTCCTTCCATTCTTCGCAAAATTTCATATATAAAGATATTTGTATATTTATCCTGGTCATTGACTGAGGGATTACTGTCGTGTTTCCTGACTAGGTGGCGCGCTCGTCTGTGTGTGTTTGTGTGTGTTTGTGTGTGTGTGGGTGTGTGTGTGTGTGTGTGTGTGGAGGAGACAGCCGTAGGGTGTTTGGGTGCTTGTTTTGAAAGGTTCTTAGTGTTAGTTTTTTCATGTTTTATTTTGTTTGTTTGCGTATGGTCCAGTTTCAAATGTAGATGTGACAGAGCCCAGTAGGCTCAGGCATCTGTACACCTGTTGATTGACGGTTGAGAGGCGGGCCGAAAGAGCAGAGCTCCACCCCCGCAAGCACAACTAGGTGAATACAACTTGATGAGTACACACACACACACACACACACACACACACACACACACACACACACACACACACACACACACACACACACACACACAGGCGGGCTGTTACCAGGCCATTAGCGAAGATCAACGACACTTAACTCCGAAACCCTTACACCACAAGGCTGGCAAATGGGCTCACGTGTCCCCCACACTTACGACCACACTTAAGACCACACTTAAGATCACACTTAAGATCACACCTAAGAGAGGCGAGAGCCAGGAGACTTAAACTAGGAGGTCAACTTTCTCTTATTTTGTAAGGTGATACCTGGTCTCTACCTGGAAGGCAGGAAGGTACTATCAGGGAGAAAGCGCCAAGCCATTACGACTATATAGCACTGGGAAGGGGGTCAGGATAAGGATTTGGGATGGGACGGCGGAAAGGAATGGTGCCCAACCACTTGGACGGTCGAGGGATTGAACGCCGACCTGCATGAAGCGAGACCGTCGCTCTACCGTCCAGCCCAAGTGGCTGGGCTTTACCTGGAAGATACCTGAAGTGGATCCTGAGAGTTCTATTCCCCATGCCTGGCAAGACTTCACCTATGATAGGGAACTTTACCTTGAGGTGCTTCCGGGGCTCAGCGTCCCCGCGGCCCGGTCGTCGACCAGACCTCCTGGTTGCTGGACTGTTCAACCAGGCTGTTGGACGCGGCTGCGAGCAGCCTGACGTATGAGTCACAGCCGGAAACTTCAGGAAAAACATTCTGCCTAAGAAGCCTAAGAGAATGTTTCTGCCTAAGAAGCCTAAGAGAATGTTTCTGCCTAAGAAGCCTAAGAGAATGTTTCTGCCTAAGAAGCCTAAGAGAATGTTTCTGCCTAAGAAGCCTAAGGGAATGTTTCTGCCTAAGAAGCCTAAGAGAATGTTTCTGCCTAAGAAGCCTAAGAGAATGTTTCTGCCTAAGAAGCCTAAGAGAATGTTTCACTTTCTGATACTGTCTTGAACGAGAGAATCTCTCTCTCACAAAATGGCGAACCTGGGGCCAGATTCACGACGCAGTTACGCAGGTACTTACGAACGTGTACATCTTTTCTCAGTCTTTGACGGCTTTGGTTACATTTATTAAACAGTTTACAAGCATGAAATCTTGCCAATCAACTGTTGTTATTGTTATAAACAGCCTCCTGGTGCTTCGGAGCTCATTAACTGTTTAATAATTGTAAACAAAGCCGCCAAAGATTGAGAAAAGTTGTACAGGTTCGTAAGTGCTTGCGTAACTGCTTTGTGAATCTGGTCCCTGACCATTTCAGGAGTCTTAAGATGCCGATGAAAATGAAGACGTAGAATTCATCATACATTTTACGCATTCACTTACGAAACCGCTGCATCTTTCGAGGCTCACGCACAGTTAACGACCAGCAAACCGCAACCAGGTTGTTCATAAGAATAATAACCTTGGGGTTGTGAAGTTTCTGAACTCGTCACTGTTTAATAAAGAAAAACCAAGGAATAATGTGAGTTTAAAGATGCACAGGTTTCGTAAGCGCAAGCATAGAATAGCTGTAAATCCTATTTGCGTTTCGAACTGTTTTGTTTTTATCGCCAGTTCTAAGAAAATATAAATGATTAAAAATTGCGAGATGTGTTTTGGGTCTGAGGAGTTGTTCAAGAAGATAGTTAGCATAGTTGTTCATGAAAATATATATATATATTATATATATATATATATATATATATATATATATATATATATATATATATATATATATATATATATATATATATATATATATATATATATATTTTGGTAGCAATCTTTCCTGTAGACATAAATTATTAAATATGACCGAAAAAGTAAGATTAATAATTCTAACACGAATTTTCTCAATCTTTCGTACATTTAAATGTACGAAAGATTGAGAAAATTTGTGTTAGAATTATTAATCTTACTTTTTCGGTCATATTTAATAATATATGTCTACAGGAAAGATTGCTACCAAAATATACTAATATATATATATATATATATATATATATATATATATATATATATATATATATATATATATATATATATATATATATATATATATATCGATGTGTATCATGGAAGCGATATCTTGCCGCCTAACTTGACTGCGGGGAAGTATCAAGAGGGGATAGAAGGGGAAGAGGTAGTGAGGACGGAACAAGGAAAGATGGAAAGGGGGAAAAGGGGGGATATAGGCATGAATGGAATGGAGACATGGGAAAGGAGGGGTAAAGATAGGAGAGAGGTAATCACCGGCCCGTCGCGAGGTCTTTTCCATTGTTTAGGTGTCATTGTTGTCGTTAAAGCTCTATAGCTACTCAGGACGAAGTGTCCATGTAGCACGGGCTATGGCGAGCCCGTATTTGGTGTCAATATTTGTGGCGTCTTCTTCCCTGTCTCTGGACGGTTAGACGGCACTGGAGAGGGGGAAGGAAGACAGGTGTATCCCCACGGCTGTGGTGGTTGGGAATCCTGTGCTTGTTCCGTGGGTTGCTGACCCCCTTTGCGGGGGGGGGGGCTTGTCAGCCTCCTGCCCCCCCTAGTAACAGAGTGGGGGGAGAGGGGGCGGGAGGAGGTTGTATAGTTGGCTAGTTATAGTGATCTTATTAAAAATCGTCTTTAATTAACAATGTTCTTCGTCTGGGAGATAATTTTGTAGAGTCTGTTATTGACAGATTGGTCACATATCACTGTGATTGTTAGATTGGGAAGGGGTCGTTAGATGGGGGGGGGGAGGAGGGGTCGGTGGACGTGGGTGGGCGCCAGATGGGAAGGGAGGACTGGGAGGGGGAGGAGGGAAGGGGGGGATGGGGGGCGGAGGGGTCGCCAGATGGGATGGAAGGGTTAGGCACTGTTCTGTTTATATATAGTTATTAATTCTGCTTTCATAGCTCATAACTCCCCCCTCCCCCTCTCCCTTCCCCTCTCCCTCTCCCTCTCCCTCTCCCTCTCCCTCTCCCTCTCTCTCTCCCTCTCCCTCTCTCTTAACCCATTACTGGCACACGCCAAGATTTAAGAAGAAGGAGGAGGAGGATGATGGAATGAGGGAAGTCGAAGAAAAGAATAAGGTACAAAAGAGGGACAGGAGAGACAAGACAGGAATTGGACAAGAGAGAGAGAGAGTAATACTGGCCACAGGTACACACACACACACACCTGTACACTGTCGGTTGAGAGGCGGGACCAAAGAGCCGAAGCTCAACCTCCCCGAAAGCACAACTAGACGAGTACTCACTGAAACAGTACCTTCACATTTTTTTTTTTTTTTTAGATATATACAAGAGTTGTTACATTCTTGTACAGCCACTAGTACGCGTAGCGTTTCGGGCAAGTCCTTAATCCTATGGTCCCTGGAATACGATCCCCTGCCGCGAAGAATCGTTAAGAACGGAAGGGCCGTGGAAATATGGGTACCCGCTTAGCGATGAATGTGTGTTTGACCTGCTCAAGGAGAACAGGGCTGGCCTGCGGCAGGATAGCATAGCCTGCGGCAGAATTGGGATAGCCTGTGGCAGGGTAGGATAGCCTGCTGAGGGGGGGGGGGGATAGAGGAGAGAGCGATGCAAGAGATTCCTACTGGCAGCCTTTTTGCCAACCTACTCAATTATGCAAATTCACACACACACACAAAAAAACTCTCTCGGTGCAGAGAGAGAGAGAGAGAGAGAGAGAGAGAGAGAGAGAGAGAGAGAGACAGACAGACAGAGAGAGAGGAACATGGAGACAAAATACTTAGATGATTAAAGAAGATGGAAAATGAGGCACCAATCATGATGAATAACAATAGAAAATGAGGGCAGGGATTATAGCTAGAGACACAGATGGGTCACAGACATGAGACAATGAAGTAGAAAAGATAGTAGAAGGAAGTAGAGGAGAAAGTAGAAGCCAAATCCATCCTCATTAAAAAAAAAAAGAATCATTGCAATTAAGGAAGACATGTTTGCTCTAAGACATGTCCCCCTCATGTCTTAAAATAAATATGAGGCACTCAATAAAGATGGCCGACACCTGGAAAGGCATGATCGATCATCTTATAATGGTTGGTAATGAGTATCGTGATACATGATGATTATTAGGATGATGAGAGAGAATCTGGCAGCATTTGTAGGCATACATCATACGTGTTGATGTATATGTATGTATATGTATGCGGTATACACGAGACTTCAACTACAATTGTTCGGAGGTTATCGTTAATTGAATGTTGCCCTAATTGGGGCTTGTCTGTTGAAGAGTCTTTGATGACATTGGTCACCTGGGGAGTGTGTATGTGTATATATATATATATATATATATATATATATATATATATATATATATATATATATTGATGTAGTGTATATATATGTATGTAAGAGGGGGGGGGGAGGTGCTGAGTTCAGGTACAAGTTTAATTGGATATTCCGTATCCAGTGCTAATTCGGATGCGAACGGTGCATCCAAGAAATGGATTTAAGGGGAATCCATCCGTCTATTCGTTCATCCAGCCACACATACACATTCACCCAGTTATCCATTCTTTCATCCACGCATCCATCTAAACCACTTATCCATCGATATATATATATATATATATATATATATATATATATATATATATATATATATTTGTGACGGTAAAGCGTTGGTGTTCGGCTGTTTCAAAAGCTGGGGGCAGGGCCTCGTCACATAACAAAAAAAAAGAGAAGTTTGCCCTTTTGTCTGTGGTAAAGTAATGGGAAGACACAAAACACAAAGTATAAACAATGAAATTTTAATTACTCTAGAAAACAAGATATGAATAAAGACAATCTCGTAAAATTCAAAACAAGTCAACAAACAAAACAACATGAATAATTACTGGCAGTGAAAAATTTATTCTAAGACAATAAAGTCATAGTAATATAAATAAGGTGAGGTGCTGAGAATACTGGCTTCAAGCTGCCACCTCCCGTAGTACACGACAGCCAGAGCTTAGTCTACTATAGAGAGATGTCAACTCCAAGGAGCACAGGGATATTCTGAGGAGTACAGCGTGCTGCTGGCCCAGACGTCGACTCATGTAGTGGCGTGAGTGCAGGTGCGGCGACACACCAGCCAATCAGGAACAGGCAGGCGGAGAATGAGTAGTTTGCTGGTTTGACGGCGGGCGGGAGCCGGTGTCTGGTGGTGCAAGGTACGCTTTGCTTCCTGGGCAAAACGTTTGGCGATACTGCTGGACGTATCTTCAATATAGTATCTTGTACTTGAATGACGTAAATTGTGTAGGGAAGAGCAGGCTCAATCTCTCTTGAAAGAAATTATCGTCACAATATATATATATATATATATATATATATATATATATATATATATATATATATATATATATATATATATATATATATATATATATATATATAAGTAGAGGGTCTTGTGTTAGTTAGCGGAGAGGGAAACCGGCCAGTAATCCGGTTGTGAATCCTTATCCGGATCGTTAAAGGGGGGAGGGAGGGAGAGGGGCTATTTGCAGTTATCTATGGTCTAAATAGATACGTTTATCTATTAGATAATAAATAGATACGAGGCGAAATGTTTATGGATATTTAGGTTTGTACCAGCCTGAAGATGGAGTGGTTTCGCATATTTGCGGGTTTTAAGCCTCTCACCTACCCTCTCTGAAGGGCGGAACATTTTGGGAAAAATTGTGTTTGGCCAACGTTTAATACCTTTAGTTTAATCACAGTTTAAACCCGTTGAGAAATGAACGTTTCATCCACGTCTGAAAAAAAAACATCTTCCCCCCCCCTTTTTTGGGGGGTTTCACGGGAACCAGAAGGCGGTAGCAATTTCCGGATAACAACTTGGTAGTTTGCAACTTATCCGGACGCTTCTAGGGGGGGGGAAGGGGGGACTGATAAGGGAATTAATGATGGTACCCAAACTAGGTCGTTGGCCTGGGTGGGTTACCTGACCTTGGCTGGAACCCCCTTAGAGGTGAAGGGAGGGGGGGCCGCCGCCCCCTCCTCCTCTCCTGTCTTTTCATACACAAGAGGGGGGTATGGGGGGAGAGGGGGGGGTGAAGCTCTATATATACACCGGTGCCGGCCGCCCCTGGTGTATAGAGCCCCGACACAATAAACACAGCAAGGATCAGGGCTATAGTGGGTTATTAGAGTCCCCAGTATAACGGGGTCGGTGATGGCACTCCTGAAGGATGGCACTCAAGGATGGCACTCAAGGATGGCACTCCTCAAGGCTCTGGGGCGTTCTGGTGAAGAATAGACTCCAGTGGTCAGGTAGAATGGAAGGGGTCGCTTTCTACAAGGTCGGCGTTCGATTCCCGATCGTCCAATTGGTATGGGCATCATTCCTTACCCCCCCCCCTCCCCCCACGTCCTCATATCCCAGTTCCTTGTGCTTGTCTGTGTACTGTATTGTCACATTAACTTAGAGAGAGTCATTAAGCACTTATGTCTCCAATTACGAAACCTCTGCATCTTTGACCAATCATGGCGGCTTAATTGACATTTATTAAACAGTTTAGGAGCCCCGAGGCTGTCTATAACAATAACCATTTTGGCTTGTCAATTGTTATCAAATTGTTATATAAACACACCGGAAAGAAACAGGATCCAATGAGTTGTTGTGGTTGGCCAAGAGTATAGAAACTCTAGAAACCGCTCACAGGTAAATTGTTTCATTAAACGAGGCGAGGGGTGAACACCTGGTCTCAAAATGACCGGTGTTCACCCCACTGTGAGCGGTGTGTATCGAATTTGCATTGAAAATATTTAACGGTAGAATGGAAGCATTTGGGCAGTGACTGTGCGGTGCCCAAGGGTGCCCAAGGGTGCTGTGAGGTGCCCATGGGTGCCCAAGGGTGCCCAAGGGTGCCCAAGGGTGCTGTGAGGTGCCCAAGGGTGCCCAAGGGTGCTGTGAGGTGCCCATGGGTGCCCAAGGGTGCTGTGAGGTGCCCAAGGGTGCTGTGAGGTGCCCAAGGGTGCCCAAGGGTGCCCAAGGGTGCTGTGAGGTGCCCAAGGGTGCCCAAGGGTGCTGTGAGGTGCCTAAGGGTGCCCAAGGGTGCTGTGAGGTGCCCAAGGGGTGCCCAAGGGTGCTGTGAGGTGCCCAAGGGTGCCCAAGGGTGCTGTGAGGTGCCCAAGGGTGCCCAAGGGTGCTGTGAGGTGCCCAAGGGTGCCCAAGGGTGCTGTGAGGTGCCCAAGGGTGCCCAAGGGTGCTGTGAGGTGCCCAAGGGTGCCCAAGGGTGCTGTGAGGTGCCCAAGGGTGCCCAAGGGTGCTGTGAGGTGCCCAAGGGTGCTGTGAGGTGCCCAAGGGTGCCCAAGGGTGCTGTGAGGTGCCCAAGGGGTGCCCAAGGGTGCCCAAGGGTGCTGTGAGGTGCCCATGGGTGCCCAAGGGTGCTGTGAGGTGCCCATGGGTGCCCAAGGGTGCTGTGAGGTGCCCATGGGTGCCCAAGGGTGCTGTGAGGTGCCCATGGGTGCCCAAGGGTGCTGTGAGGTGCCCAAGGGTGCCCAAGGGTGCTGTGAGCTGCCCAAGGGGTGCCCAGAGGTACCCACGGGCGCGGGGGGGAGAGGGGGGGGATAGGGGGAAGCACCATATATACACTATACATGAGTGTATAACTCCTCATACACCTTATACAACAGTAGATATCTGCAGGCAGTGAAGCATTCATGTTACTATACAATACATTAGTGTCAATACTCAGGCACTGTATTAGGGAGGGGGGGGGGGAATACAGGTAGTTATACATCATACAGTATACAGTGCAGGGATGTTTTTTTTTATTTTTTTTTTGGGACGTGCAGTTTGGGAGGGTAAATTGAAGTATACTTATTGCGTCCGAGGAATAAAACAGGGTCAGGATATATTGCAAAACTTTGGCATTATTAAACCGGGGTTGAGGGAGAGAGAGAGAGAGGGAGAGAGAGAGGGAGAGAGACTGGCTAGTTCTCTCTCTCTCTCTCTCCCTCTCTCTCTCTCTCTCTCTCTCTCTCTCTCTCTCTCTCTCTCTCTCTCTCTCTCTCTCTCTCTCTCTCTCTCTTTGTTTACATTATCTTGTACATTCTCTTTTTTTAATGGATGGAGGATGACTTTTTTTTTTTTTTAGTGTTTACTAGCTGTACCTGTAGGATGGAGCTCTTAGCTCTTGGACTCCGCCTTTCTAAACCGGCGGTTGTCTAATGTACCGATTCCAGATCTATGTTTCTTGTATCGTAACTGCTTCATATATTTCTCTTTCATCAGGGCATCAGGGTGAAGAGAATAATGCTCATTTGTTTTTTTAAGCCGGCTGCGGGATCGAACCCCCAGTCCCTAGGTACACGAGTCTAGAGCGCTCTCTACTCAGCCACCAGCCCCCCCCCTTGTGTGTGTGTGTGTGTGTGTGTGTGTGTGTGTGTGTGTGTGTGAGTATTCACCTTGTTGTGTTTGCGGGGGTTGAGTTTTGTTCTTTCGGCCCGGCCCTGAGTGCGTGTGTGTGTGTGTGTGTGTGTGTGTGTGTGTGTGTGTGTGTGTGTGTGTGTGTGTGTGTGTGTGTGCGTGCGTGTGCGTGCGTGTGCGTGCGTGCGTGAGTGATTACCTGTCTGTACCAAGGTGAAGTGATCAATATTCCTATCCCACCCGTCCATCACCCACAGTAATTAGACCTGCCTTGTTGCCTTGTTTGGGAGGGAAAAAACCTTCACATTCCCTCATGATGCTGTGATCTCCCTTAATTAAGCAATTCCATCTGTCATTTACCCTTGTTTCCCCAATTTTTTGTTCCACTATGCTGTTCTTTCCCCCTTCTGTTCCATCCTTCGCTCTGTCTCTCGCCCTCCCTCCCCCTGTCCCCCCGTCTTTCCTGCCCCCTGACCCCTCCCCCCCCCCCTCAAAGGGACTTAATACATGTGATAATAAAGTTTCAGGGCCCAAAAACGCGCCTTTGGCGGCCCTTAACAGCGTTATGTGAATCTATTTCAGGACTTTTTCCATCTCCGAATTAAGGGACGTTTTTCACAAACTCGTGTACAAGTCTGTGTGTGTGTGTGTGTGTGTGTGTGTGTGTGTGTGTGTGTGTGTGTGTGTGTGTGTGTGTGTGTGTGTGTGTGTGTGTGTGTGTGTGTGTACTCACCTAGTTGTACTCACCTAGTTGTGTCTGCAGGATCGAGCATTGACTCTTGGATCCCGCCTTTCGAGCATCGGTTGTTTACAGCAATGACTCCTGTCCCATTTCCCTATCATACCTGGTGTGTGTGTGTGTGTGTGTGTGTGTGTGGGTGTACATGTTTGTGTTCACACAGGCTCGTGTACGTCTATGTGTGTGTGTGTGTGTGTGTGTGTGTACTCACCTAGTTGTACTCACCTATATGTGTCTGCAGGATCGAGCATTGACTCTTGGATCCCGCCTTTCGACCATCGGTTGTTTACAGCAATGACTCCGGTCCTATTTCCCTATCATACCTGGTTTTAAAAATATGAATAGTATATGCTTCCACAACCTGTTCCTGAAGTGCATTCCATTTTCCCCACTACTCTCACGCTAAAAGAAAACTTCTTAACATCTCTGTGACTCATCTGAGTGTCCAGCTTCCACCCATGTCCCCTCGTTCTGTTGCTATTCCGTGTGAACATTTCGTCTATGTCCATTCTGTGGACATAGTATTCTGTGGACATAGACGAAATACACACACACACACACACAAGCGCGCGCGTGTGTGTGTGTGTGTGTGTGTGTGTGTGTGTGTGTGTGTGTGTGTGTGTGTGTGTGTGTGTGTGTGTGTGTATGTGTGTGTGTGTGTGTGTATTCACTTAGTTGTGCTTGCGAGGGTTGAGCCCTGCTCTTTCGGCCCACCTCTCAACTGTCAATCAATCAACTGTTACTAAGTACTATTTTTTTTTCCACACACACACACACACACACACACACACACACACACACACACACACACACACACACACACACACACACACACACACACACAGGAAGCAGCCCGTAACAGCTGACTAACTCCCAGGTACCTAATTACTACTAGGTAACAGTTGCATCGAAGCGCTTCGAATTCGCAGTCCTGAGGTTTCGAGTTCGATTCCCGGTGGAGGAGGAAACAAATAGGCAAAAAAAGTTTCTTTCACCCTCATGCCCCTGTTACATAGCAATAAACAGGTACCTGGGAGTTAGACAGCTGTCACGGGCTGCTTCCCGGGGGTGTGTGGTGTAACAAAAAGGAGGCCTGGTCGAGGCCTCTTTGATATCCATCCTTCAATCATCTCAAGATAACCTCACGATAGCATAATGGAGAGTTTGAAGTCAGGTTAGAGGTCTCGTGATAGTCCACAGGATACCTGAATCTAAGATCTTCAAAGACAGGTTTGTAGAGTCCTTTGATTTTTAAATTATTTCAGAGACGAACCTGTAAGAGGGAAGAGAAATGGATAAAAAGGTGAAGAGAGGAGTAAGAGGAACAGGAGAAGGAGGAGACAGAGGAGACAGGGAAGAGAGCCTGTGTTCTCTGACCCAATCTCCTCAGCTCTTTATACGTCACACCCCTAAAGGGGGGAGGGGTGGCGGCCTGGGGCTAGGGGGGGGAAGAGTGATTGAGGGGGGGGGGTAGAGAGAGGCACTTGGGGAGGGGGGGGGGGTAGCGCCGAGATAGTCTTGGAATGGGGAGGAGAGAGGGGGGGGGGGAGGATGCAGGATGATGGGTAGTAATGGGGAGGGAGAGATGGGGAGATAAAGGATGTTTGAGGGGGTGAGGATGAAGGGAAGTCAGGATGAAGGGGTCAGGATGAAGGGGTCAGGATGAAGGGGTCAGGATAAAGGGGTCAGGATAAAGGGGTCAGGATGAAGGGGTCAGGATAAAGGGGTCAGGATGAAGGGGGGTCAAGACACAAAATGACCTTATAAACTACGTAACGACCGTACGGGTCTAACAAGCAAGCAGAGGATTTAAGAACAAGGGGGAAGGGAACTATCAAGGGAAAAGCGCCAAGCCATTACGACTATATAGCACTTGGAAGGGGTCAGGATAAGGATTTGGGATGGGGTGTGGGTGGGGGAAGGAATGGTGCCCCAACCACTAGTGGACGGTCGGGGATTGAACTCCGACCCGTAAGAAGAAGCATACTTGGGTATGCCCTGATGACCAGAGAGCAGATTCACGAAGCAGTTACGCTAGCACTTACGAACGTGTACATCTTTCCTCAATCTTTGATGGCTTTAATTACATTTATTAAACAGTTTACAAGCACCAAAACTTGCCAATCAACTGTTGTTATTGTTATAAACAGCCTCCTGGTGCTTCGGAGCTCATTAACTGTTTAATAATTGCAAACAAAGCCGCCAAAGATTGAACCAAGATGTACAGGTTCGGAAGTGCTTGCGTAACTGCTTCGTGAATCTGGCCCCCCAGATATGATGCTGGCCTGATCTATGGGCGCATATAACCAATTGGATACCCCCCCCCCACATCACGGTAAGGTGAAGCATACCCCTATGGGACAGCTATCCATGCAACCTATCCACATTTCACCCTGGTGGATAGGTAATACTTGGTTATTGACGCTGATGCCTTGAGCCACAGAGCCCTATCCCATCCGGTTGGATGCTACAAAAA
>NC_091162.1:12927859-12930359 GCF_040958095.1 Procambarus clarkii
TGCGTGTGTGTGTGTGTGTGTGTGTGTGTGTGTGTGTGTGTGTGTGTGTGTGTGTGTGTGTGTGTGTGTGTGTGTGTGTGTGTGTGTGTGTGTGTGTGTGTGTGTGTGTGTGTGTGTGTGTGTGTGTGTGTGTGTGTGTGTGTATTCATTATATAGTTTTCGTCCATAAAATATTATTTATCTTAATTCAAATTCAAAAAAAAATTCCATAAATGTTTCAACATTTCTAATTGAATTTAGACCAAAATTTTCAGAGCACTATTTTCCCAGCAAAATCATTACAAATAGTGTCCTAAGATGGTGACGATGCTTCTTAGCCGTTCTGAGGGTGAAAGGCCTAGGTTAATTACCAAAATCTATGGGGTAGGGCTGCGGGATCGAACTTGCGGCTGGTTCCAATTATTTCCTCAAAGCTGTATCATGCTGTTGTAGTTTCCTTCTGTATTTAGGGTTATTTCTTTGTATTATAAAATGTATTACATTTAGTATGATGGGCGTTGTATTGTCGAAAATTGGATTTTTTCTGTTGTATAATCTGATAATTTCTGTAGTGGTTCCCTGTTGTATTTCTGGGTGTATTAGAGGTCCCTGTTGTATTTCTGGGTGTATTAGAGGTCCCTGTTGTATAATCTGGGTGATACAGTAGTGTATTCTACCTCATGATGCATAAATCACTACACCACCTGTAATTATACAGCTGTAATGACTGTAATGATGAGTATGATGAGTATGATGATGATAGCTATTTACTTGAATTTACCTGAGGGGGTCCACCATCTCTCAAGTGGCCTCGAGGGGGGACCAGAAGCCAGCGGCTTGTCGAAGGTCCCTCCGAATTGTTCTTGAAGATGATGAATGTGATGATGGTCCTGATGATGACGTAGTTAATTTTGATGATGTACTGTTGCTTTGTGTTAATTAATTTTTGTGGTTGGGAAGAATTAATTATAAAAATGATGTTATTAGTGTTTAAAAATTATGATTTTTAAAATGATGATTTTAAAGTGATGATTCCTCAGCAGCCAGCCTGGCCTGTTGACTTCATTGATGACACTTACGTAAGTGTCCAACCCCCCTTCTCCCCCCCCCTCTCTCTCTCTCTCTGTCTCATCTCTGAGCCTTCTCTCTCCCTTCTCATATACCTAGCATTCTCCCCCTCTTATCTCTCTCCCTTCTTCTGCTAATTCCATCCCTTTCCCCCCCCTCCCCCCCTCCCCCCTCTCCCCCTCATCCTTCTCTACAGCTGTTCCCCCCTTCTCCCCCCCCCATCATGCCTAGTAACAGCCTATCGGATGCTGGTACTAGTCTAACAGGTGAGTTGTGTCCTTCTTGTCCGCTCTTGATGTGGGGATGCTGGCCTCTCTCTCTCTCTCTCTCTCTCTCTCTCTCTCTCTCTCTCTCTCTCTCTCTCTCTCTCTCTCTCCCTCCCTCTACTATATCAAAGGCTTTCTGGCAGTCCAGAAATACGCAATCTGCCTCGCAATCTGCCCTGTGATATTTTTGTTGCTCTCTGACAGAACTTCAGGAGATTCGTCAGTCACGATTCCCCCTTCTACAAAGCCATGTTGATGTTTGATTACACAGCTAATTCTCTGCCATGTGTACTAGTTGTGCTTAGGGGGTTGAGCTCTGGCTCTTTGGTCCCGCCTCTCATCTGTCAATCAACTGGTGTACAGATTCCTGAGCCTATTGGGGCTCTATCATATCTACATGTGTGTGTAAACCTTTGCTTAAAGATCTACTTTGAGCTGCCAGCTACTATCACTAACAGCCTGGCTGATCAAGTCGAGCTCTTTGGCTTCCACGCGTAGGGTGGCTCCTGGAGCTTACATCAGGTAAACTCCAGGCACGTGTAGACTAACAGGTAGACATGTCAGGGAGTAAACTTTTCAGAGACTCCCCCCCTCCCCGCTTGTTGCTCGTAGGTCTTCGTAATCCAGAATATCGTTGTTACTAGCGCCCTTGACCCCCCACGACCCCCCCCCCACGACCCCCCCCCCACGACCCCCCCCCCCACGACCCCCCCCCACGACCCCCCCCCCCCCCACGACCCCCCCCCCCCCCCTTCAACCAGCCACCATTCTCACTTTGTTGACGAGTTTGACAGGGGAAATGTGGCTAGAGACAGAGATAGGAAAATAGTTTCTACTCGGAGAGAGAGAGAGAGAGAGAGAGAGAGAGAGAGAGAGAGAGAGAGAGAGAGAGAGAGAGAGAGAGAGAGAGAGAGAGAGAGATATAAACCCCAACACCTTCCAACTATAATCACTTATCTGCATCTCTCACTTAACTTTCCCTCCCCCCCTCTCTTCCTGCCTCCTCTCTCTCACCCTTTCTCTCACCCCCTCATCCTTCTCCCTCCCTCCCTCCCTCTCTCTCTCACCCCCCTACCCCCCTCACCCCGGTAGATACAGGATCTGAACCAGACGGAGACATTTTACTGGCTTTTAATTTCCTTCTCCTCCTCCTCTTGCTCAAGCACTCCCAGTGTAAGCAGAAATGT
>NC_091162.1:12935359-12937859 GCF_040958095.1 Procambarus clarkii
TTCGGGGCTTTAGTGTTCCCGCGGCCCGGTCCTAGACCAGGCCTCCACCCCCAGGAAGCAGCCCGTGACAGCTGACTAACACCCAGGTACCTATTTACTGCTAGGTAACAGAGGCATTCAGGGTGAAAGAAACTTTGCCCATTTGTTTCTGCCTCGTGCGGGAATCGAACCCGCGCCACAGAATTACGAGTCCTGCGCGCTATCCACCAGGCTACGAGGCCCCTGAGGCTAAAACACAGCTACCAGAACATTCGTATATTAATGCTATTCATATTCATATTTAATGCTGTGTGGGGCTCGGGCAGGTGCCAGGAGCAGCTGGCACTCTAGATTGATCAATGCTGATTAATGATTAATACAAAGCATTAGAAGCTATCAATTGCCTTGGCAGCTGGGGTCTCCAGGTTACGTAACAGCCATAGCAGGGGTCTAAATGGCTGTTCAACTGTCTTCCAGGTTACGTAACAGCCATAGCAGGGGCCTAAATGGCTGTTCCACTGTCTTCCAGGTTACGTAACAGCCATAGCAGGGGTCTAAATGGCTGTTCAACTGTCTTCCAGGTTACGTAACAGCCATAGCAGGGGCCTAAATGGCTGTTCCACTGTCTTCCAGGTTACGTAACAGCCATAGCAGGGGTCTAAATGGCTGTTCCACTGTCTTCCAGGTTACGTAACAGCCATAGCAGGGGTCTAAATGGCTGTTCCACTGTCTTCCAGGTTACGTAACAGCCATAGCAGGGGTCTAAATGGCTGTTCCACTGTCTTCCCACACTATTGATACAGTGTAAGGGTGGGGGGGGGGGATGTTATATTAAAGGCACCATTATATTATATTAAAGGTCATTACTGCCGTAGACATTATGGGTCGTAAAGGTCACTAAATATATAGGTGGCTAAAATCCACCAATTACTACTATTGAAAGGCTTAAGACCGCTTTGGGAAGGCGGGAAAGAGAAGGAACATGTAAGGGAAAGTTAGTGAATGCTGTAGTGGAGAATTTCCTCGGCAGACTGGGAACTAATTAAAACGAGGAGATAAAGAGATTTTTGATTTACACATTTACGTAAGTGCATTATTTACGTCGGTAAACACACATCCGCCGCATCCCACACTCATTGACAGACTGACTGACTGACAGACGGGTGAAAGGGTTGAGGCTGCATGTACCCGTCTGGAGCGACAGACGGGGACCATAGAACCTGTCTACCACTAACAAGAATGTAGAGAAGACCACACCAGGGGGCGTCTTGGCCTTGGCCCGGCCCTCTGCCCTTGTTTGTCTTGGCCCTGTGACGGTGTCTTGGCCCTGTGACGGTGTCTTGGCCCTTTGTAACTACCTGTCGCGTCTGTCTGTCTGTCACACTGTCTGTCTGTCTGTCTGTCTGTCTGTCTGTCACACTGTCTATCTGTCCGTAGCGTGCTTCTCCCCCTCTCTCTCTTTCTCTCTCTCTCTCTCTCTCTCTCTCTCTCTCTCTCTCTCTCTCTCTCTCTCTCTCTCTCTCTCTCTCTCTCTGTCACACACACACAAAAACCTTGAATGGAAATAAGTTATTCATTGCTCTCTTATTTTCATTAATAGAAATGCCCCTTCATTATCCCCCCTTCCCCCCCCCCCCCCCCATTCACTTTTCACTCTCGTTCCTATATACATTTACATCATCACACTCTTCATTGTCATTTATTTTGGTCCTGTTTTTACACCTATGTCATCGAGAGCTCTTTTATTCTATAAATTATTCGCTTTTCTTTTGATTTGTTTATCCCTCGCATTCTGCTTTCATATGTTTTATTATTATTATTATTATTATTATTATTATTATTATTCGTTGGCAACTGATGTGAATCAACCAATCGTCAATAATTATATTGGTAATCCTCTCGGACGTAAGTTCGAAACTTGGTCACGGCCCTTGTCGATTTGTTCACCAATAATTATATCTTATCTGAAGTTGGGCGGAAACGCCATACTTTAGGGTGAGTTCGTTTAATCATTTAACGCCAATACTAATCAAAAAATTCAGTAATTAGTTGTGGGTAACTAATTGTGGACATGAGTCAGAAATTGTTGAATAAAATTAAAGTATCGCTGGCAACTGGGAGGGAACGCCAATCAAAAGTTGACATATTGTAATCGTTGGCAACTGAGCGGCGTGGAAGGGGCGTGGCCTACCAGCTGATTTTTGTTTACATAACAAAGCGTCATGCTAGGAGGTCCCGGTACACGTATTGGAAGGGATAGGGAAGAGGAGAGGGTGAAGAAGAAGAAGAGAAGAGGGTGTGTGAGGGGAAGGATAGGAGGTTACCTTGAGGTGCTTCCGGGGCTTAGTGTCCACGCGGCCCGGTCGTCGACCAGGCCTCCCCAAAGGATGGAGAAGGGAAGATGCGAACTGTCACTATCATTCACTGAACATGCATAGTGGTGTAGAGTTTGATAAGCAATGTTCTCAGGTTAAAAAGAATTTCTGGATTAAGCGCAATGTTCATGCACTGAATTTGAAAG
>NC_091162.1:12940359-12947859 GCF_040958095.1 Procambarus clarkii
GATAGCGCGCAGGACTCATAATTCTGTGGCGCGGGTTCGATTCCCGCACGAGGCAGAAACAAATGGACAAAGTTTCTTTCACCCTGAAACTTTCACCCCTGTTACCTAGCAGTAAATAGGTACCCGGGAGTTAGTCAACTGTCACGGGCTGCTTCCTGGTATATGTGTGTGTGGTGTAGGGGAAAACAAAGTAGTTAGTAAACAGTTGATTGACAGTTGAGAGGCGGGCCGAAAGAGCAAAGCTCAACCCCCCGCAAACACAACTAGGTGAATACAACTAGGTGAATACAACTAGGTGAATACAACTAGGCGAATACAACTAGGTGAATACACACATATGTATTCCAGTCTTGCCCCCCCCCGCATAAAAGAAAAAAAAATCCCATACCGTTCAAACTCCAATATTTCATTTGCCTTACTTAAAGAGGGACTGCGCAGCCTTGGGAGAGAGGAGGAGTCGTCACCTCTCCCAACACCTCCTTGGACACGGCACGCGGACACGCACAGCCCTCAGACACGGATCTTTCGTGGACACGAATGGTCCCAAACACGGTGGAATGAATCCCCCTCCAACGGCAGGACACGGTAGGTTTGGTATCCAAGAAACAGGCACGCTAAGACACGGAACAGGCACGCTAAGACACGGAACAGGTCCCCCAAGCCACGGAACAGGTCCCCCAAGCCACGGAACAGGTCCCCCAAACCACGGAACAGGTCCCCCAAGCCACGGAACAGGTCCCCCAAGCCACGGAACAGGCCCCCCAAGCCACGGAACAGGTCCCCCAAGCCACGGAACAGGTCCCCCAAGCCACGGAACACGTCCCCCAAGCCACGGAACAGGTCCCCCAAGCCACGGAACAGGTCCCCCAAGCCACGGAACAGGTCCCCCAAACCACGGAACAGGTCCCCCAAGCCACGAAACAGGCCCCCCAAGCCACGGAACAGGTCCCCAAGCCACGGAACAGGTCCCCCAAGCCACGGAACAGGTCCCCCAAGCCACGAAACAGGCCCCCCAAGTCACGAAACAGGCCCCCAAGCCACGGAACAGGTCCCCCAAGCCACGGAACAGGTCCCCCAAGCCACGAAACAGGCCCCCCAAGTCACGAAACAGGCCCCCAAGCCACGGAACAGGTCCCCAAGCCACGGAACAGGCCCCCCAAGCCACGGAACAGGTCCCCAAGCCACGGAACAGGTCCCCCAAGCCACGGAACAGGTCCCCCAAGCCACGGAACAGGCCCCCCCAAGTCACGAAACAGGCCCCCCCAAGCCACGGAACAGGCCCCCCAAGCCACGGAACAGGTCCCCCAAGCCACGGAACAGGCCCCCCAAGCCACGGAACAGGTCCCCCAAGCCACGGAACAGGCCCCCCAAGTCACGAAACAGGCCCCCCCAAGCCACGGAACAGGCCCCCCAAGCCACGAAACAGGCCCCCCAAGCCACGGAACAGGTCCCCCAAGCCACGGAACAGGCCCCCAAGCCACGGAACAGGTCCCCCAAGCCACGGAGACACGGAGACAGGGACACGCAGCCTGCCTGTCTTGGCTACACACACTAGATATCTGCCTCCTCCTTCTCCTTCCCGTATTTACATAAAAGTCGTTTCTATATCATATAAAAGCAAACGTGTCGGGAATATTATAGACGAGGGGGAAGAGGAGGAGGAGGAGGATGAAGGAAGAGGGAGAGAGAGAGAAAGGAGAAAAAGAGAAAGGGGAAATGGAATGGAAGAGGGGAGACGATGGAATTCATAAGACCAGAGTGTGGGACTGTCCATCATACAGCCACCACAGAACCAAAAATAGAAGAGAGAGAGAGAGAGAGAGAGAGAGAGAGAGAGAGAGAGAGAGAGAGAGAGAGAGAGAGAGAGAGAGAGAGAGAGATGCAAGGAGAATTCTACCTTGGTTGATCACTAACTTCTCGATCAATATTGATTCTCGATCAATAATTTTTTGTACCTGTGCTTTACCTTCTTACGACACCCCTAAGCGCGGCCTTCGGGGGGGGGGGGGGTCCCCCCAGGCTCCCTATAGCTTGATCAACCAGGCTGTTGCTTGCAGCTTCCAGCATGAGTTGCAACACAGCGCAGGTGTACCGTTTTAAAGGTAAACTCGGTGAAGGTAAACTGGCTGGGGGGTGGGGAGGGGAGACACTAGGGCAAGAGGGGAGGGGGGGAAGGAGGAATGGGTAAAGAAGGGGGACTAGGGAGGGGGGGAGATGGAAGGGAAGGAAGGGTATAGGGTGAGGGAAATGGGGAAACAGTGTTGCTACACATATGTTAACTGTCTCCCTTTATCAGTAGTCTAAAGACTTACTTTATTCTCTGAATTCTGCTGCTGCTACTGCTGCTGCTGCTGCTACTGCTGCTGCTGCTGGTGGTGCTGCTGCTGCTGCTGCTACTGCTGCTGCTACTGCTGCTGCTACTGCTGCTACTGCTGCTGCTGCTGGTGGTGCTGCTACTGCTGCTGCTACTGCTGCTGCTACTGCTGCTACTGCTGCTGCTGCTGGTGGTGCTGCTGCTGCTGCTGCTACTGCTGCTGCTACTGCTGCTGCTGCTGCTACTGCTGCTACTGCTACTGCTGCTTGTGGTGGTGGTGCTGCTGCTGCTGCTGCTACTGCTGCTGCTACTGCTGCTACTGCTGCTACTGCTGCTGCTGCTGGTGGTGCTGCTGCTGCTTGTGGTGCTGCTGCTGCTGCTGCTGCTACTGCTACTGCTGCTACTGCTGCTACTGCTGCTGCTGCTGCTGGTGGTGGTGCTGCTGCTGCTGCTATTGTTTCTGTGCTGCTGATATTTATTCAACTGCTGATATTGCTAAAGTTCCTGCAGCTGTTTGGAAGTTTTGCTTAGAATTACACCCGTATATTGCTGTTGTCTCTCTCTCTCTCTCTCTCTCTCCCCCCCCCCCTCTCTCTCTCTCTCTCTCTCTCTCTCTCTCTCTCTCTCTCTCTCTCTCTCTCTCTCTCTCTCTCTCTCTCTCTCTCTCTCTCTCTCTCTCTCTCTCTCTCTCTCTCTCTCTCTACACTAATCAATAAGACCTCCACTTACTGTCTTACGTCAATATACAACACAATTCAGTTATTACTTTGCGTAAATGCATAACAAATAGAGCTGGCAAGGTCTCCACTCTATTTGCTCTAAGGTTAGGTTAAGCCAGGCTCGACTAAGGTGGCTTTAGTGGGGGGTGGGGGGGGTTTGAACTAGGTTAAGCTAAGCTAGGTTGGCTTATATGGTATTATATGAAGTTCACTGGAGGTGGTATCTTATATAGAGCCCTGGTGTTCTCCTGTTATATAGAGCCGGGTGTAGTGGCTCTGATATATATATATATATATATATATATATATATATATATATATATATATATATATATATATATATATATATATATATGGCTCGGCTTTGGCACTCTTGTAATGGATGGTTGACTCTAGTTAGTGTTATAGTGTTATGACACTATTTCCCAGGGACCTATTTACTGCTAGGTGAACAGGAACATCAGGGTGAAAAAAAACCTGCCTATTTGTTTCCGCCATCGCCGGGGATCGATCCCCGGAGCCCCTTAGGATTACGAATCCCGAGCGCTGTCTACTCATCCATCCAAGTCCCAGTGTGTACTTACCTAATTGTGCTTGCGGGGGTTGAGCTCTGGCTCTTTGGTCTTTGTGTATGTGTGTGTGTGTGTGCGCGCGTGCGAGGCGCGTGTGGAGTATACACAGCACACAAGGAGTCTCCGAGGACTGTAGTTTATGGGGGTAAGGAAAGGTTGGTGTTTTTTGCTTCACTGTGGAGTGGTGTGAGGTAATCCCTCTACCTCCCTCCCTCCCTCCCTCACTCACCCTGAGGCTGTCAGGGTGAGGGAGGGTGATGGAGGAGTGAGGGAGAGACCGTGAGGTACCTTCGACTGAGAATGCTACCAACTCCTCCACACTCTCTCTCTCTCTCTTTCTCTCTCCCTCCCTCCCTCTCCCTTCCCCCCTCACCCCCATCCCCATACAAATACCCCCATACATCCCCCTCCCAAAGAGAAATGAAGGGACATTTAATTTGCAGTTTCAGAACAAAAAACAATATAACGTGAGGGATGGAGGGGTTTCGCCCCCCTTGATTCGTGGCAAGAATAATATTTGGGTTCAGTTGTGTTAGGGGTGGAGCTGGACCAGAACTGTCCACCTTCATCACAGGTACTCTTATCTCCCCTCTCCCCCCCCCCTACCCACTGGGGGGGGGGATGATTACCTGGTGGGGAAAGGGGATAGGAGGAGAGGGGAGGAGAGGGGGGTAGGAGGAGATAGGGAGGAGGGGGGGGGGATAGGAAGGTGTGATAGCAGGGAGGGGGGTGAGAGAAGGATAGCATATGGCTCTCCATGTGGGGGGGGAGGGGGGGGAGGGGGGGGGCACGTCGGCAGTGATTTAGTAATGTTGTATTTTGGTCTCCTTGGACGAAAATACAATAATTTGTGGAGCTGTGTGTGTCCTCAGCCAACACTGGTTGGGCTATGTAAGGGAGGGGTGGGGGGGGTGGGGGAGATACATTGATCTCCAGATACATATTGAAATTACACCCAAACAAACCATTGCTGTGCATTTACATATCACACGCATGTGTCCCCCCTACATATATGTGTCACACACGTGCCATAAATACGCCATATCAGTGCCATATCAGCAAGCTATCTCTGCAACTTGGTTTGAATGAACAAATCCACAAGGGCCGTGACGAGGATTCGAACCTGCGTCCGAGAGAATCCCAGACGCTGCCTTAATCGACTGAGCTCGTCACGGCCCTTGTGGATTTGTTCATTTGATGAACAAATCAAATTGTGATTTCTGTGTTTATT
Organism: Procambarus clarkii; assembly: GCF_040958095.1. Classification (NCBI taxonomy): domain Eukaryota; kingdom Metazoa; phylum Arthropoda; class Malacostraca; order Decapoda; family Cambaridae; genus Procambarus; species Procambarus clarkii. The sequence continues at coordinate 12,945,196 of NC_091162.1, forward strand.
GATTCGAATCATTTAGAGAGAATTGTAATTAACATATTTCTACTTTCTCCTACACAGGTGAGGTTTCGAGCGGTGAGAGCGGGCCGAGTCACCGGTCTAGAGCAGGTAAGGTTCATTAAGGTCACCCAAAGGTCGAGTATAGGTCAACTAAGGTCAATTAAAAGCCTCGCGAGGCTGGTTTAAGGTCACCTCACCCCACATAAGATCAGATAAGCTCAAATAAAGTCATTAGTCGGTTGGTTTTGAGGGGTCAAGCAAGGTCATGTAAGGTCAGACAATGCCATGAAGGTCAGGTTAGGTCGTGGTAAAAGTTTGAACATCGTATCTATAGACCCAAAATTTATGCTCAATTTTGCTAGGGTGACCTCTGACCTGTGTCAAAATAAACGGTTTATTAATATAAATAATAAATTTATATCAAATTTATAATAAAATTAAAATTGATATAAAGTAATAAATAAATTTTAAATAAATAAATTTAAAGTCGACGAATTCAACCGAGTTGATGTGCTAGAAAGACGCGGAGTTCAAAGGTCATTGATGTCCTGGTCGACGACCGGGCCGCGGGGTCGCTGAACCCCGGAATCACCTCAAGGTAACCTTAAGGTCGAATTAAGAGGGAAAGGGGGGGGGCAGTGGAATAGGGGGTTCACACTAAATGTTTCTGATTAAATCTAAATTGGGGGAAGAAATTGACTCAGTTGCTCGATTCACCTGATTGTACTCACCTGGGTGTACTCACCTGGGTGTACTCACCTGGGTGTACTCACCTGTGTGGAGGTCTCTCTGGAGGTCATGGAACAACCCGTGAACCTCTCAGCATTGTTCCTTGCCCCTCACGGTGCGTGTGTGCGTGTGCGTGCGTCAAGCATTTACGTGCACACCACAAAAGCGTGAATATTTTGACAGGTGCAGTTTGGCTTGGCAGCTTCTCCCCTCTCCCTTCCCTTCCCCCTCCTTGTCTTCCCCTCTCTCTCTCTCTCTCACTCTCCCTCACCTGTTCCCTCAGTCGCTCCACTCTCTCCCTCTCTCCCCAACCTGGTAACTGGAAACTTTTCCCTCTCACAGACTGTCAGTTCCAACTTGCAAGAGTGACTGTTGCGTGCGATGTATCGCACTAATCCATCTGATGCGTGTGTGTGTGTGTGTGGGTTGAGCTCTGGCTCTTTGGTCCCGCCTCTCAACCGTCAATCTATACTGGTGTGTACAGATTCCTGAGCTTTTCGAGCCGTTATCATATCTACGTATCTATATTCCTTATTAAGGTCGCTCAATAGCTCGGTCCATAGAGCTGGGGATCACTCACACACACACACACGTGTGAAGGGGGGGTCCAGGGTTCGAGTCTCCAAGTGTTCTACTCCCCCTTCTCCTTCCATTTTTAGTTTGTTCTTCTCCTGTTTCTGTCTTTGCCTCTGCCTCTTCTCTGTTCTGTTATATCACAGGGTGGAGACCCCTTCACACTACTCCATCTTGTTCTGTTAACCTCCTGTTGACGACTCCTGTTGGTCCGTCCTGTTCAGGACCCCCCTGTTAACGTCCGGGTTGAAGACTGCTTCTATGGGGCGAGTTCTGTTGAGGACTGCTCCTGTTGGTGCGTTCTCATAAAGACTCCTGTTGGGGGGTTCTCTTGAAGGCTCCTCCCGTTAAAGTCCTGTTGAATGCTCTCCGTTTGGGCTTCCTGTTAATATTGAGACCTCATCGGCCTGGCGTTCTTCTGAAGCCTCCTGTGGGGCTCTTGAAGCCTCCTGTGGGGCTCTTGAAGCCTCCTGTGGGGCTCTTGAAGCCTCCTGTGGGGCTCTTGAAGCCTCCTGTGGGGCTCTTGAAGCTTCCTGTGGGGCTCTTGAAGCTTCCTGTGGGGCTCTTGAAGCTTCCTGTGGGGCTCTTGAAGCTTCCTGTGGGGCTCTTGAAGCTTCCTGTGGGGCTCTTGAAGCTTCCTGTGGGGCTCTTGATGCCTCCTGTGGGGCTCTTGATGCTTCCTGTGGGGCTCTTAAAGGTTCCTGTGGGGCTCTTGAAGACTCCTTTCTCTTGATGCTCTCTTAAGCTTGCAGTTGACTGACTCCCTGGGGGGGAGAGAGAGAGAGAGAGAGAGAGAGAGAGAGAGAGAGAGAGAGAGAGAGAGAGAGAGAGAGAGAGAGAGAGAGAGAGAGAGAGAGAGAGAGAGAGAGAGAGAGAGTGAGAGAGAGAGAGAGTGAGAGAGAGAGCAAACAAGCTAAAGTTCGTTCATCAAGGCGTTTACCTCAAGTTGGTTTGGTATGAAGTATGTGTTAATCACTTCCTCCTCACTATCTCTCATAGTACTCCCCCCCTCACACAAAGTGAGGGCTGGCTGGCTGGCTGGCTGGTTGGCTGGCTGGTTGGCTGGCTGGCTGGTTGGCTGGCTGGTTGGCTGGCTGGCTGGCTGGCTGGCTGGTTGGCTGGCTGTCTGGCTGAAACCGAATCAGATTCTGTTTGGAATTTTCCCCCACTTTTGTGAAGCGGCTGGCAGCGTTAGACCGCTCACATTGGCGACTGAACTTAGAAATATTCGATGATATGATTGGCGAGTTCGATGTTGACAAGGCCATGTTGTTGCTCACTAGATGAATGTCTCCGCTCAGGCTGACCTTCGGGTCGGCCCTGTCTCTCAACATCCTGAATTCCCCACTGGACAATAGCCTCAAC
>NC_091162.1:12955359-12962103 GCF_040958095.1 Procambarus clarkii
GCGTGCTGTCCACTCAGCTACCAAACCCCTTGTTGAACCTTGAGTGAGTGAGTGAATTAATTAAAACCGAAATGTACTATTGACTTTGAGACACTATTTCCCCCCCCCCCCTCCCCCCCCGTCCCCCTCCACCCTTCTGCCTCCCTCCCACCTGAACCCCCTCCCACCTGCCCCCCCTCCCACCTGAACCCCCTCCCACCTGCCCCCCCCTCCTGCCCGCCTCCCCCCTCCCCCCCCCCCCCCTGCCCCCCCTCCCCCCCCCTCCCCCCCTCCCAGAAGGGAATGTTGGTATTGGTAGGTCGAGTGATTGTCTCTCACGCTCAGATATGTAAATATGGGGGTCCCTCCCCCTCCTCCCCCTCATTCATTACCTCCCCTGACCCCCCTCATCAACGATGTTGGCATTCTGGGAGTGGGGGGGGGGGGGGCGGGGGGGCGGCATTCCTCATGAGGTTCCCGTTGGAGGGGGGGTGACACCCCCCCCCTCTAAGGGGAAGGGGGTGGAGATAGGTGAGGGGAGGGGGAGGGGGGGAATTCGTGGGGGGGGGGAGGAGGAGGGGGTGTTGACCTATGGATCGCTGCTGGTAGTAGTGACCTTATCAGCCCGGTCCGCCCGAGGCCCGGTCTCTTCTGGTGGTGGCATATATATGTGATCGTTCAGCTTGTTTGTATGTGCTTGTCGCATATAGTTGCTGCTGATGTCTTGTGTGTGTGTCGATCCTCGGCGGAGTTATCACAAATGTTATCTTGTTATCACAAGTCGGAGTCCGGGCTCGGGGGCGGGTAGAACAACTCTCGAAATCCTCTTCAGGTATGGTCCAGGTTCCTCTTTTCCGGTCTCCAAGGCCGCTTTTTTTCCCCCCTCCGCTTTCTAGGGACATCGGACTTGCTTTCTCTGGGTAAGACCGTCCTTATAACCGGTATCCAGTGTGTGTGTCCCTTTAACACGGCGAGTATGACCCTTCACCCTTCACCACTCAAGGGGGACCTTCCATTACCACCACCCTCCACTCAAGGGCGCCCAATGGGCTCCCCCTTAACACCCCCCCCCTTCCTGCCACCCGAGGCTCTAATTATCACTCTCAAGCAATTAGGTATCAGTGTCATTAATTATCATAGTTTGTACTATGTATTTTATTATTTATTATTATTAAGCGTCAATAAAGGTCTTTGCGCCCCCCCCCCCCCCTTTACCGTCCCCTCACCCCCCCTCCCCTCCCCCCTCCTCCACGACCCCCCCCCCCCTCCACCATGACCCCCCCTCCACCATGACCCCCCCCCCTCCTGAACGATCCCCCCCCCTCCTCCACGACCCCCTCCCCCCCCCCTCCTGAACGACCCCCTCCCCCCCTCCTGAACGACTCCCCCCTCCTGAACGACCCCCCCTCCACCACGACCCCCTCCCCCCCCCCACACAGCAAAACACAACACCTGAGGCCCTCTAACAGCTCTCAAGAGTTCCTCGTCTTGAAAATATTCTCCCGCAATTAAGCTCTTGATATAATGGAGCCCCAGAGATCAAGGGGGAGGCGCCTGGAGGCCCGGTCTCTCCTGATGGCGCAGTCAGAGCAGCGGGGAATCACAGTGTTCTCAGCACTCACCAGTTCGCGATGGGATTAGGGGGGGGGGAGGATTGAGGGGGAGGGGGGAGGGGGGGCGTTGAAGGGGGGTGGGGAAGGGGGGGTATAATCATATATACACATTCACAGGAACATTAGACAACCGACGATAGGAGCCCAAGAGCTGAAGGAATGGTCGAACTAATGGCCACTAGAGTTCAACCCGACTAAGTGTAAGGTAATGCAACCAGGCGGAGGGAATACAGAATGGAAGTTGCAGTTGATATCAGGAGTTGAGATCAAGTCATAGCAAGATCCAGGAGTTGATATCACACGCCGAACCTGTCTCCTGAATCTCCTGAATCTCCTGAATCTCCTGAATCTCCTAAAATTGCTTCTTGCAGGTTCGGCGTTCGATCCCCCGATAGTTCAAGTGACTGGACACCCCAACCTTCACTAGACCCCCACACCCCCCCAAGGGAGCCGGTCGGGCGAGCGGACAACACGCTGGACTTGTGATCCAGTGGTCCCGGGTTCGATCCCGGGCGCCGGCGAGAAACAATGGGGCAGAGTTTCTTTCACCCTATGCCCCTGTTACCTAGCAGTAAAAAAAATAGGTACCTGGGTGTTAGTCAGCTGTCACGGGCTGCTTCCTAGGGGGGTGGAGGCCTGGTCAAGGACCGGGCCGCGGGGACACTAAAGCCCCGAAATCATCTCAAGATAACCTCAAGATAACCCTCATTCTGAACTCTGAACATTTGAACACTGTTCACCAGTTATCCTTTCCTCCTGAACACCATTGAATTGCACTTCGAACACTCAAAAGTTATCATTGTTCTCCCTAGCCTTGTTATCACCGTTTATCATGTGTTATCGTGCCTTCTGTTATCGAGTTATCAAGTGCCAATACCCCGCCTATAATCCATACACACATCAATCACCTGGGAAAAAAATACCCCAGAAGGCTTTATTTTTCGCCTGAAAATTATAGAGAATATTACTTATACGTTCATCCTGTAATAAGAAAAACGTAGAAAACTGCATTAATAGCTTAGCTCTGTAATCCCCCGAAGCGGGTCACGGAAGGCCAGGAAACTTCGCCTCTACGGAGGGGTGTTATAAGGTCTATCTTCCCTTAAATGTGGGTAATGGTGTTTAATACTCAGTTATTGTCTGACCACCCTGTGGGCAACACTGAGATTATGTCTGCCCGGTCCGTGTATTTACCGGTCTACCGGTAGTGTTACTGGTCCACCGGTAGTGTTACTGCTCCACCGGTAGTGTTACTGGTCCACCGGTAGTGTTACAGGTCCACCGGTAGTGTTACTGGTCCACCGGTAGTGTTACTGCTCCACCGGTAGTGTTACTGGTCCACCGGTGGTGTTACTGGTCCACCGGTAGTGTTACTGCTCCACCGGTAGTGTTACTGGTCCACCGGTAGTGTTACTGGTCCACCGGTGGTGTTACTGGTCCACCGGTAGTGTTACTGCTCCACCGGTAGTGTTACTGGTCCACCGGTAGTGTTACTGGTCCACCGGTGGTGTTACTGGTCCACCGGTAGTGTTACTGCTCCACCGGTAGTGTTACTGGTCCACCGGTAGTGTTACTGGTCCAACAGTAGGGTTACTGGTCGACCGGTCGTGTTACCGGGTCCACCGGTAGTGTTACTGGTCCACCGGTGGTGTTACTGGTCTACCGGTAGTGTTACTGGTCCACCGGTGGTGTTACTGGTCCACCGGTAGTGTTACTGGTCCACCGGTAGTGTTACTGGTCTACCGGTAGTGTTACTGGTCCACCGGTAGTGTTACTGGTCCACCGGTAGTGTTACTGGTCCACCGGTAGTGTTACTGGTCCACCGGTAGTGTTACTGGTCCAACAGTAGGGTTACTGGTCCACCGGTCGTGTTACCGGGTCCACCGGTAGTGTTACTGGTCCACCGGTAGTGTTACCGGTCCACCGGTGGTGTTACTGGTCCACCGGTAGTGTTACTGGTCCACAGGTAGTGTTACTGGTCCACCGGTAGTGTTACTGGTCCACCGGTAGTGTTACTGGTCCACCGGTGGTGTTACAGGTCCACCGGTGGTGTTACAGGTCCACCGGTAGTGTTACTGGTCCACAGGTAGTGTTACCGGTCCACCGGTAGTGTTACTGGTCCACAGGTAGTGTTACTGGTCCACCGGTAGTGTTACTGGTCCAACAGTAGTGTTACTGGTCCACCGGTAGTGTTACTGGTCCACTAGTAGTGTTACTGGTCCAACAGTAGTGTTACTGGTCCACCGGTCGTGTTACCGGGTCCACCGGTAGTGTTACTGGTCCACCGGTAGTGTTACTGGTCCACCGGTAGTGTTACTGGTCCACCGGTAGTGTTACTGGTCTACCGGTAGTGTTACCGGTCCACCGGTAGTGTTACTGGTCCACCGGTAGTGTTACTGGTCCACCGGTAGTGTTACTGGTCCACCGGTAGTGTTACGGGTCCACCGGTAGTGTTACTGGTCCAACAGTAGTGTTACTGGTCCACCGGTAGTGTTACTGGTCCACCGGTAGTGTTACTGGTCCACCGGTAGTGTTACGGGTCCACCGGTAGTGTTACTGGTCCAACAGTAGTGTTACTGGTCCACCGGTAGTGTTACTGGTCCAACAGTAGTGTTACTGGTCCACCGGTAGTGTTACTGGTCCACCGGTAGTGTTACTGGTCCACCGGTAGTGTTACTGGTCCAACAGTAGTGTTACTGGTCCACCGGTAGTGTTACTGGTCCAACAGTAGTGTTACTGGTCCACCGGTGGTGTTACAGGTCCACCGGTAGTGTTACTGGTCCAACAGTAGTGTTACTGGTCCAACAGTAGTGTTACTGGTCCACCGGTAGTGTTACTGGTCCAACAGTAGTGTTACTGGTCCACCGGTAGTGTTACTGGTCCAACAGTAGTGTTACTGGTCCACCGGTGGTGTTACAGGTCCACCGGTGGTGTTACAGGTCCACCGGTGGTGTTACAGGTCCACTGGTGGTGTTACAGGTCCAGCGGTGGTGTTACAGGTCCAGCGGTGGTGTTACAGGTCCAGCGGTGGTGTTACAGGTCCAGCGGTGGTGTTACAGGTCCACCGGTGGTGTTACAGGTCCACCGGTGGTGTTACAGGTCCACCGGTGGTGTTACAGGTCCACCGGTGGTGTTACAGATCCACCGGTGGTGTTACAGGTCCACCGGTGGTGTTACAGGTCCACCGGTGGTGTTACAGGTCCACCGGTGGTGTTACAGGTCCACCGGTGGTGTTACAGATCCACCGGTGGTGTTACAGGTCCACCGGTGGTGTTACAGATCCACCGGTGGTGTTACAGGTCCACCGGTGGTGTTACAGGTCCACCGGTGGTGTTACAGGTCCAGCGGTGGTGTCATGCTACCAGCAAGTGTTCCTTGGTGATAGCGTCGTGATCAATACGACTGTTGGTGGTGGCGGTCTTGGTGATGTTTGAGTCAGAAGCCCTCTGACAGGGGCCTGACAGCTGAGTGGAGAGCGCTCGGGATTCGTAATCCTGAGGTTCCGGGTTCGATCCCCGGTGGAGACGGAGACAAATGGGCAAAAAGTTCCTTTCACCCTGATGCGCCCGTTCTCCTAGCAGTAAATAGGTACCTGGGAGTTAGTCAGCTGTCACAGGCTGCTTCCTGGGGGTGGAGGCCTGGTCGAGGACCGGGCCGCGGGGACGCTAAGCCCCGAAATCATCTCAAGATAACCTTAAGATAACCACATTAACCAACAGTGTTCTCTGGGGTCCCGCAGTGTTCTCTGGGGTCCCGCAGTGTTCTCTGGGGTCCCGCAGTGTTCTCTGGGGTCCCGCAGTGTTCTCTGGGGTCCCACAGTGTTCTCTGGGGTCCCGCAGTGTTCTCTGGGGTCCCGCAGTGTTCTCTGGGGTCCCACAGTGTTCTTTGGGGTCCCGCAGTGTTCTCTGGGGTCCCGCAGTGTTCTCTGGGGTCCCACAGTGTTCTCTGGGGTCCCGCAGTGTTCTCTGGGGTCCCGCAGTGTTCTCTGGGGTCCCACAGTGTTCTCTGGGGTCCCGCAGTGTTCTCTGGGGTCCCGCAGTGTTCCCTTCACTTTCTACCGTCCTTGTCAACACAGTCAACTGTCATCTTGACAGGTTGACTAACTGTCAGCGGGGTTGGGTTGTCAACCCCTCTTGGGGGCGAGTTGGGACAGCGACGGGGTTGACTTCTTGTACGGGTCAGAGTTCGATACCCCGCGGTGCCTCCGAAAGGCACCATCTCTATCCCCTCATATCCCAGCTCCTATATCCCCCTTATATCCCTCCCAAGCCTCCCCCTCTCCCCCTACCTTCCCCCCCCCTCCCTACCCCCCCCCCCCCCCAATCAGGTTAGCGGTGCTGTAATTACTCGGTCGTCGAAGAAGAGCCACTCAGAGTGCCACTTAAGGAAGGGTTAACAGCTGAACGACGGAACACGTTGGGAAGGACGCTCCAGTGAGGACTGTGTAGAAGTAATAGGAGGCCTGGGGGGCGCGGGGACCGGGCCGCCGGGGGACGCTGAGCCCCGAAATCATCGCATGGTAAGGTATGGAGGAGAGGTAGATGGGAAAGGGGAGGGAGGGGGGATTGGGTGAAGGAGAGGGGGGTGGAAAAGGAGAGGGATGGGGGGGGAGGGGATTGGAAGAAGTAGAGGGGGTGGAAAAGGAGGGAGAGGGAGGGAGGGAGGGGGGGAAGGTGGAATAGGAGAAGGAAGAAGGAAGTGGGAAAGGAGGTGATAAAACAGAGCATAAGAAAGGGCGGACCTAGACAATGGAACAGCAGGCAAAGAAGAGAATAAAAAATGGGAGAGGAAAACCCCCAAAAAGTGGTGTAGGTAGTGATAAAAGATTAAGAAATAGAAGGAGCGAGAAAGAGGAAAAAACGGAAGATTCCACACGAGAAAAAAGACGTTCAAGTAAGGAGAGGAACAGGAAAAAAATACAACACGAATGAGGAACAGGAGAGAAGGAATAAAACTTAGGACAAAGCGAAGTGGGAAAGGTCTTCAAAATGATGGTCTAGTACCTCTTAAGTCCTGTTCCTGTCTCTCCTCCTCCTCACCATTCTTCCCTTCCCTTTCCATCTTCCTCCTCCTCCTCCTCCCTTCCCCTCTTCCCTCTCTCCCTCTCTTCACTCCTCAGTCTTCCTGACCGCTTCAAGGGGCCGAGGAAGAG